>NC_069373.1:64433636-64738750 GCF_021730395.1 Mercenaria mercenaria
TCCGTGCACAAAAATTGGGTGGGGTCCAGCATTAGCAAACTGGCAATTGGCAAACGGACACAGGTTTCTAGTAATCTGGATTTTTTCTAGGTGAGCCGGGTTGCAATGCAAGTCAAATTTAAGCCGAATTATGTTTTACGAGAAATTAATTATAAAATTGTTTATTTCATTTGCCATAGACGTATGCCTATCATATTGATATAAAGATAAGCAAGGCTTAAATAAAGCACTAATTTTGCAGCATTTGAAATGTCAGTTAAACTGCGATTGAAATTGAAGAGACACTTGCCTTTGTAATACATTTACAAAAATGTATGTGTATTGATAACATATTGATATTGATATAAGAAGTGTATTGTTATACTATGCATTTTTTTATAGTTTGTACTTCCGGCTGCAACATTGATCAAATAAACGTTCGTCTGGACTTGCATACAGTGTTTGTGATTTTATTGTAGTTTAGCAAAGACGGGAAGTAAAATTTACGATATTTAGTTGATAAGTTAGGGATTATAAAATCTTATATTATCAGTTAGATAATTTACAAGCGAGTCATTTTAACTTGCATAAAACTTCAGAAAGAAAATTAAATATGAATAATTTGGTACCGCTAGTACTAGCCTTTAGTTGTGCAATTTCTGAAAGGGCAGATTCAGTGCTGGGAAAGCTCAGTTTTGATGAACATTTGGTAAAGGACCTTATTTCTAAAAACACAAAGCTGACGGAAAAAGTTGCCAACCTTGAATCGGACTTGCGTTCACTCAAAGAGATTCTACAATCGCAGGAGAAAGCTAAAAAAAATTTGGAGCTTAGTATTTTGAATCTTAGACAAAATTTTGATGATTTATACAAACGATTGCAATTAGAATCGAAGTATGTTGGGTCAGACGCTGCACAAGTTGAAAGTGAATCAGAGGGAAAGAGGAAAGAAGAAATGTCACTGGTTGCTGATGGATACAAACCTGTAACCACCCACAAAACATCTGAGAAAGACAGAGGTACAGTAGATTTTGTGTGTTTGTGCTGTTGTGTTTTTTTTCACCTTAAATATAATGTCAGATTCTTTTAATAGTTTTTTTCTCAATATCTTAAATGTGCAGTATTATATACCTTATCATAAATAGTAACAAAACTGCATATGAGAAAATCCTGTTACCCAGGCCAAATAACTGGATACAACCGGTTGACGACCGCCACGGATGAGTGACGTCATTACATGGATATTAGCGCTCTTCGTGCTTATATAGGTTTAGTCATGCTCAAACCGCCTCGGTAGACTAGTGGTAGAGCGTCCGCTTCGAGTGCGGGAGGTCATGGGTTCGATCCCCGGCCGCGTCATACCAAAGACGTAAAAAATGGTACTAGCAGCTTCCTTGTTTGGCCCTCAGCATTAAGAGGATAGTGCTAGGACTGGTCAACCCGGTGTCAGTATAATGTGACTGTGTGGGGTATCATGCCACGTGTCTACGGCGTGATATTCCAGTGAGACAGCACTATAAAGTTGGGCATTGTGCTCACTGCTACAAGTAGACACTGTCGTTTATATGACTGAAAAATTGTTAAAAAAAGACGTTTAACCCGAAATACACACTTCGGGCTCGGCATTGCCGTTTAATAAGAATATAGAAGTATAATAAAAAATAATTCAAAGCCATACCATGCTTTTTACAAAAACATTACAAAGCCTCTAATATCAATCGAGACTTAGCTGGACTTATAAGAAAAAAAAAACATTATTGCACTGTTTGCAACTTTCATTATTAAATTGGTTGATCTTCCTACATGCTTTTTCTACCATAAACATTTTATAATAAAGTAATCTTCATATAAAAAATTTGAGTGCCAACACTGAAGAATTTGAAAAATGCAATGCAAGAAATGTTTTTAACATCTTCGTTGATACTCAGTATCACTTTCATGTACCCATTTATCGGTTCATGTATAATTAAAAGACATTACATTAGGAACGTATCATTTCAGTTAAAAGGCAAGAAGATGAACATGTTGCATTCTCTGCCTATGTGAACCATGAAGTCCTGGCTATGGGCAAAGACCAGACAGTGCAATTTCAGAACGTTATTATAAACGACGGAAAAGGCTATAACAAATTTACTGGCGTATTTACAGTTCCGAGAGATGGGGTTTACCAGCTAACATTTTTCGTGGAAGATTACCATAGGTTTCAGTCGATATTCCATATGGTTGTGAACAGAAATATTGTAACCAGTGCGATTGCTGATCCAATACCCGTAGGCCAAAACGTACAAGGAGGCAATACTGTAATAATTCGTTTGAATGCTGGTGATTCAGTGTGGGTGTCTTGTGGCTCAGCAGGAAATAACATTGAAGGATATGGCCGACTGAGAACAAGTACATTTTCCGGTTACTTTCTATATGCTTAATTGAAACTAGGTTACAGTGAGAACAAGCATATTCTATGGTTAACTTTCATCTGCGTTATCTATAATATTATGCGAGGAGAATTCTTTTGTCCCGGGTGTCTGATACATATACTGTAATGTCATTAATATTCATGGATTTTACATAATGCTTTATTTCATATTTAATCATGACACATTATAAATATATCCAAGATATTTGAGTTTCAGCTTAATTATGAACATATGTAATAGCTATAACATTTGTCATTGTCTTGTTTCGGTTTCAAATATGTATCTGACTGTATAGATATTATCACTAGACGTGTTGTAATCTTTCTTTTGCACGACATGCATACGCAGCTAATCTAAGTGTTCATCAGTCCGGCTTATATTTCGAAACAATCGCCTATCTTGATCTACCTTGGCCTTTCAGAAGAATAGTAAATAACTGATAACCAATTTTGAAAAAAAATTATTTATACAACAGTAAAAGAAAATCTACAAACAATTTTCCCCCTTTCATAAACACGGATTTTAGCATGCTATTTAGGCTTGGCAAAATGAATATTTCACTTACCAAATACGCCTTTTGTTTCCCTACAAAAGATGAAAAGTTTAATTATTGACATTACCGAAACAAACAAAAGACTCGACCTTACATCAAAGTGGACATACTAATGTTTGACTGAAAGTGTTACTTGTGAAATGAGAATTAAACAGTATCAGTATTCCTTGACAATGCTCAATGCACCAATGTCAACATCTTGAATAGGTTTGCTCTTTGTCGTTGCGCATAAATTTCATCTATACCACCAATCGCCAGTTCAAATACGATTTTACACTGCTAAGCGGAAAATTAAGCAATCCTTTTTCCACCCTCTAAAGTCAAAACGTAAAAGCACCTACCGTACACGTTATTTCATTGCCATTTTCCAGATAAGCAGCAACAAAAATGAGTAATTCCATTGCCATTTTCCAGATAAACAGCAACAAAAAAGTTATTCCAGAGCGATTTTCCAGATAAGCAGCAACCAAAATTAGTTTTGTAATTGCATTACTAACTTTTTAAAGAAGTAGCAACAAAGTTTAGTTGTTCCGTTGCCATTTTTCATATTAAAAGCAACAAAATCCAGGTATTTTAGCCATTTTCCAGATAAGCAGAAACACAACTTAGTTATTCCATCGCGATTTTTCAGATAAGCTAAGCACCAACAAAATTTAGTTAATCCGTAATTATTTTCCAGGTAGGAGAAAACAAAAAAATATGGAGAATTACTACAAAGGGAAAGAAATACAAGAAGTTGATTTTTAAATAATTTAAGTAATACAGCAGTTGTTGACCTCTCCATATTCATATGTTTGGTGGTAGCAATCCACTTATATAAAGTTTATCGAAATTTAAATGTTCTAACAAATAGCTATAGTTCTTCGAGAAGAGAACAAGACTGTGTTTATAATCCTGGTCTTGGGGCCAGGAGGAATTTGACGCACAGGTTCATAACTTAGACACCGAGAAAAGGAGAAGTTTGGCGCACTAGGTTCATACCTTTGTCACCGAGAACAAGCTGGATTTGTACTGGTGACAGGAGAATACATAATATACGCGCTGTGTTCATAACTCGCAATTGAGGACAGGAAGAGTTTGATAAGAGGTATTACGCTGGGTTTATAAATCTTGAACCAAATACAATGAGAATTTATGCACTTGGTTTTTAACTCTAGTATCGAGTAGAGAACGAGTTTTTAGACACACCGGGTTCATAACTGCGATTATCTTTTCTGAGTAGTTATAGCAAATTAATATCAATTATGTTTCCTTATTTATTGCCTCCCTTGTAAACCATCAGACAAAACTGGTACATTGTACATAATAAATATCTACCGCAGTTTTTGTTCTTTGTGATCACAGGAATAATAAAAAATATCCGAACAATTCATTTATTATTAATTTGTTTTCAATATATAAGTTTGTAAAATATTTTTAAGTAATTCGAATAACTAAGTAAAATATTACACTATTAACTTTACTTATATGAAGATTATGTTTGGTCAGTTTGTATTACCAAAGGCAGTTCATTGCAGCTCATCAAATACCTTCTAAATCCTGGGTAAAATACTGAGATATTTACGTTTAACGACATCATGACTTTTCTATCTAATCTTGACAAGAAAGATAATCATGATTCGCGAAATGTACAATTATTAATACAGTTGTCTCCATCCTGATAATAATTTTGCGACATTTAAGTTTCGTATATTTTTGGTGGTAGATTAAGCCTACAGTTCAACAAAAAATTGCTTGGCTCAACTCAAAGCTTGGAGAAAAAGAAAAGATATGAAAACAATGATGTCATGTAATATGATTTGCCGGTCAGGATAGACATCGCAGAACAGGACTTTATCGCACTATAGAAGCCTATTGGAAAATCGATAGTGGTGTATTGCCTAAGGAAGCAGGAATTGCATTTGCCATGATTTTTAGGTAAATATAAACAGAGTGTTAGGATTAATGTGACCTGTTTGTGAAAGGTTTGGAAAGTTTAATTCATAAATTGTGTATCAATTAAGAATTTTCATTTTTAGGTATTTTGTTAGGTTTCATATTGCCAGGCTGATAATATTCAAAGCTATATTGAGTACAGACGCTGATATATATGAATAAATAGATCAAATAAGTGCAACTGAACATGTTAAGTCAGCAGTATTTTCTTCGCTTCATTCAAAGCTTTATAACATAGCTCTCTCTTTCTCTCTGGTCAGATTGCTCTATGTTTGTACCAGCAGAAGGTGAATGACGCCCTGTGTGGCAGCTCTTGTATGTACAGTACACTTGAACTTGTTTATCATGAAAATGGCGCTATAAAATCTGGTATAGTAATAATAATATCATATGTTATCGCAATGCTGGTTGAAATCATGAAACATTTGCGAAAGCAACATTTTGAACGTTTCAGTCTTGCCTTAAAACACATTGTTTTTTTTTTTTTTACAAGTATAATGAAGGTTTACATCCATCGTTGCAATAATAAGAGTACGATTACAAACTTTCAGCATATATGGACAGTAGATGTATCAACAGATTACTTTCCAAAATGTGAGTCAATGCTTACATTCCAGTCATAACCCATTTCTGAGAAGACCGCTTAGTCTCGAAAATCAGCAAAGTGAGAAATATAAAACACAAGTCTAATGGATCATACATAGACAAAACAAACGTTTATAGATACCTTGTAATGTTATCTAAATTGTTTTGATTTGTTTGTTTGTTCTTTTTTCAGATGTAATGAAAAGGCATAAACTTTTTTTTGTTTGGATCTGTCTCTATTTATTGCCATAAATGTCGATAAAAAAATTGCCGCATCATGAGAAAACCAACATATTGTATTTGCGACCAGCATCGCGCAGTCTAATCAGGATTCATACTATTTGCTTTCATACCCTATTGCAGTTAGAGAAACCGTTAGCGAACAGTATGAATCTATCTATATCCATGTTTTCAATATCTTTATATAAAAAACAATTAAAACAACAACTAATAATAAACAACATAAATTAAACAAAATAGTGATTCTGGTTGGGTTTGAACTTGCGACCTGAAAAAATCACCCCAGTACTGAAACTACAAGTCTATGAAGTCAGCTGAAATGTATTAGAAAAGGGTTTTCAATAAAGTATATAAATCATTTATACCTTACAAACTACACAAAATCAGCTTCTTTAACATGTGTATGTACTTCAACTGTATCGACAAACGTATTCCGGAGAGGCTTACTTAATCCTCATTTTATGAATTTGTATGAGAATTCAGAGATATAGAATCATCACAAGTCTTTGATACAATACTGTATTGAGATCATTAAAGCCGACGCAGACATCTTATGCATGAATTACTCAAATAGCCGTCAAAGGGGCGCCCCAGTCAAGGAAACTCTATTCTAGTTCTCCCTGCATGTCTCAGCCAGTGATTATAATAAATACCTCCTTTATGGTATTTGATATCTGTATTTCTGAAATAGAATTAATTCCAGCCAAGATATCAGAAAATATTTTGTTCATGCAACTTTAAACTTTAAATATGACATTTGTAAAGTTGTTCAAGCGTTACAATCGGGACTTGTAGTGCGACTGATTTTTAAAGAACGTGACATTCCCTTGTATAGTCGTCCTTGTTCAACATCCCCCTTCGGATTCCTCCCCCACCCCCGGCCCCATTTTGCACCTTACCATTTCCTTCCCTTCCCCTTTATCAATATTTAGCTTATATTAATATGTACTTGTTGGATGTTTGAAGCAACCCGTCTGAAATTTTTTTCCATTACATCTTTTTGTTGTGGGCCTACTATGTAAATGCGTGGCTCTGGGGCTGTGTTTTTGGTGTTCTGTGCTTCCGAGAAATCTACCCTTACCTATTATTTTTCGTAATTCGGGACATCGTTAGATGTTCATACCGGAATGAATTGTTACATTGTTTTTCAGAATTTCAAATCTATTGTAAGGTTAATTGGAATTATTTAGCACAGTCGTGAACAGCTGCAAGTTCAAACTTCAAGAAGACATGAAGAAAAGTATATTATTTCTGTTACTACAAGGATGTTCATTTAAATTGGTCGCAGCCCGTAAGTAGCATCTTTATTTTACATTCATCATATAATTAACCGTACAATTAAGGTACAATCAAGTTAAAACAAACTGGCAAAAAATAAGCATAATGTAACTGAACATGCCTTTTTATACTGACCATGCCATCGTTAAAGTACATGTATCTGACAGTTTTATATTACATGAGCACTTTGGGGGTATTTGAGAATGAGTATTTGTTGCTTTTTTATAGCTCATGTGATATTTCTTCATGGTATACGTTCGTAACAGACATGACAATGGTACAATTGCTCCTCACCCACCATTCATATTGCTTAGACTGTTTGAAGTGTTAAAAAGTTACAGATTTATATCTTCATTCTAAAACATTTATTATGCTCATGAAATGGAGGGGAATATCCGCGTTTTCCTTTTACTTTTTATTTTATCATTGTTTCAGGACTAGACACCATTGTCACTAGTAGCAGTTGTGATGAATACTATAACATGGAGGATATAAAGGAAGCGTATGTGACGTATAATGGAACACGGTTAAAAGAAGAAGAGTGTATTGTGCAGTTCATAAACTATCGGACGTTTACCAGACAAACCTGTGTTAAACCGTTAAGTTTACAGATTAGCTGCAATACAAAGGTGGAATACTACAGGATGTCTTTTAGTATTTCTAATAACTTGGAGCCAAAGGTTTTTCATTATGATTAATGTTGTGCTAGAAACGTTGTATTTCATGTTTTGCATGTATCTAGATTTGTCTGTAGCTGACAAGTGTATGGCAGTTTTTCACCATGCTTGGCATTTATAGTAGAAAAGTGTTCATTTGACCTTGTGTTAGATGATGGCGTAATTATGCATAACTTGACGCAGCGTTATATCTTTCTAATTGACATCGTGAAAAAAAGTTACAAGTACCTTTGTAAGGCTGCATCTTTGAATTTTACTTGCTTTCTGACAATGACTCTAAACAGTGACGTTATTTGTTCCACTCATGTCAACAAATTGAAACGAAACACTCTTTAAAAAGGTTTGCGCGTGTCAAACTTTTGACTCGTGCACATTTAATTAAGTATTAAAAAGGTAAGGCGACGCTACGTTTCCATACCTTACAACGTCCGGCATTATAGAATAACTAGACATATTTTTTTCCTTTGGTACAGAGAGATAGATGTTTTGAAATGAAAATTTCCAAATAACTTATTAAGTCTCACATTTCATAATTAAATGCACGGGGATTTAGTTCGTTTCAACTGTGCATTTATGTTCAGTCATCTATCTATTGTTTTATATTCATATTTACTATAATAATTTCATAATTTTTGAAACTTTTAAATAACCTTCTCCCTTCTCGTGAGTAATTATAATGCACTGTTTAATTACATCTTTTTTGCTGCAAGACTTACGCTTGTGTACTCATATTAAATCTCATTTTTATACTCGAGTATAACTTCTTTTACTGAATCGTGCTTTTACAGCTGTTTTTTTTTTTTGTATGACTGACGGCGGAAATAACATGACAGAAATATTTTAAGATTGCAGATACAAAAATTCTGTTACACCTCCGCCGTCGAAAAAATATGCGAAGTTCGTCTATTTATTTCATTCTTAATAAAATTTCCGGACGGCTCAACTTCTTACAAAGAATGCAATATGATAAGTTAAGCTATGACTGGTAACATCAAAGAGCGTTTAGACGAGTGTAAACAATATTGAGACTCACTTATATACATATACAAAAAACTAAACGCCATTTTCCCTCTAAATGAATGTATATATATAAGTATAAAATTTTGACCAATCGGCGACAAAATACAGTTCAATTCATTTGCATCGCACATATTTGCTTTTTAATAGACTAAACTGTTTTTATTCGAAAATAGAAATTGCGATTCTGAAAGTTAAATCAGCTAGAAGAATTGTTGTATAGATTATTCTTATAGATTTTTTGTCACTGTTTTACGACAGAGTAGATTGCTACTAGTGATAAAGAAAATTGTTATTCATTGGGAGATCAGTGATCCAAATATGCATGGTGAGAAAGCAGTATAAAGTTTCTTAGGTACAGACATAAACTATAAGGAACACACTTTCTCGAAATAATTGAAAACGCTTATCTTTTTGTTATTTTTCTGTTACTTCATCATGTGCTGATAACGTTTTACTTTTAACATGATTTTATACTATTATATACTTATTTTATTATTATTTTATACTTTTATACTAATATAAGTATATTTTTCCATTACAGCTTCTTTTTGTTGTGGACCTACTATGCAAATGCGTGGCTCTGTAGCTGTGTTTTTGGTGCTCTGTGCTTCCGAGAAATCTACCCTTATCACTTATCTTTTATACACCAAACCTCACTATATCGGATGATGATTTGGTTTTCGATTTTGACATATCGTCATAGAAGGCATTTATTGTCCTGACTGCTCGATCTCAGAATATAATTTATATCATATAAATGTATGTGTTTTTTAGAATAAACAAAAGCATAAAATATGAAATATTGTAGCAGTAAATCCTTACTTAATTTTTTTGATAAACTTTCTTCAGACGAGTGGAGGTGATTAACAATGATATGTAAAAGCGCATACATCATAAAGAAACAGATTTTTTATCTGTCTTTTTTGTCAGAGTTACAACCCTTCGAATTATTTTAAGTTTTCATTATGGGGTCAAGTGTATGTATTCTTGTGGATCTGTTTCCGGATTATTTTTCTAAACAATTCTCGTCAACTTACTGAGATGACGAACCATGATATTTGAGCCGCACCATGAGAAAACCAGCATTGTGCATTTGCGACCATCATGGATCCAGGGTTTATTTCTGTGCACATGTATATAAATGTGTCAGTGCGCCTTAGATAAATGAGCATAATTGGTGATGATACAACCGACTTGTGTTTTACCATACTTCTTTTCATGTTCATTAAAATTTCAAATCTATGTCCATTTTAGACCACTCTATCAGTATGTACCAGCCTGTAGTATATATTGTACTTATGCTTCTAAATTGCACGAACTTTTGCCCTACTATAACTGGAACTTTAACAATATGTGTGTTTCTTCTTTTGGCCGCTATATTGGCCGCCATCTTGTTTCTAGCTAAATGCTCAAAGGTGCCACTTCCGCATCAACCGGATTCATTATCTTCAACGCTATGCCTACACGAAAATGCAATACCATTTTGTACAGTAACAAATGAAAGGTCCATCTTGGATTTTGCCAGATTACCCAGTTATATGGAACGCTTAGACTGCCTTGACATGATATGTTTTTTTTTTATTTTATTACGTAGTCATTCCAGATTGTGTTGTGCTTTTGCTAGTTTGTGCTGTACAATTAATACTTCGTCATGTGCATTTTCTAATACATTCGGTACAAATTATAATTTATTATGTAGATTAAGCAGTTTAATTGTTATGTACATTTACTAGCTTCTCCGTTACATATTTAATTTGTGCTGTGCATTTACTAGTTTGTTATATACAATTAATAGCTCGTTATGTGCATTTTCCAATATATTCGGTACAAATAATTATTTGTTATGTAAATAAAACATATTCGGTACAAATCAGGATTTGTTGTGTAGATAAAACAGTTTGTTATGTACATAGACTAGTTTGCCCTGTACATTTCTTAGTTTGTGTTGTCCAAGTGATAGTTCGTCATGTGCATTTTCCAATATATCCGGTACAAAGTATATTTGTTATGTAGATAAAACAGTTTGTTGTGTACATTTGTTAGTTTGTGTTGTGCATTCAGTAGTTTGTGCTGTCCAATTAATAGTTCGTCATGTACATTTCACAATATATTCGGTGCAAATTATAATTTGTCATGTCCACTTATCAATTTGTCATGCGGATATAACAATTCGTCTTGTACGAAAAACAATTCGTTATGCGGTTAATTCATACAGGTAAGTATTAGACACTGCACCGGCAAAAATAGAGGAATTGACGATTTACAGTCAACTCGTCCCCAAATCTTCTCGTTCTTCGGTCAACTCATCCCCTTGACAGTTTCAAATAAGTCTTTTCGCCCCAATTTTCGACCCTCTTTTTATTATTTATATTTTACGAAGTTTGCAAATAAATATTAATTTAATTATGATGTTAAATATATGCATGTTCTGCATAAAAATATGAAAATTAATACACTTTAAAAACTACAAATTTTCGCTTTATAAACACCCGACTGTATGTAATAGTGTAAAGTACATGCCCGTTTCGTAGTTTAACGTGTACAGTTTGATGGAATGTTGTTATTGTAATCGCGATTGTTTTGAAATGCCTAATACTTAAAAAAAATCTTGCTTAAAAATGTCAGATTTTATGTGAAATTACAAAACTTGTACCCTTACTTTTTTGTCAATAAAAGTTGTTTCTCTTACATATATATTACTTGTGATAATAGAGAAATTAAGTTCTTTTTGTCTGTAACTTTCATAAACCTGTGAAAAGATCATTAATACATTTCTGTTCATTTACAAGACAAGTTATGATTTGTACCGAACATATTGGGGAAAGCACAAATTATTAAATGCACAACAAATAAGAAATGTGCAGGACAAACTAGTGAATGTACATAACAAACTGCTTTATCTACAAGACAAATTATGCTTTGTACCGAAATATTAAAAAAAGCACATAACGAACTATTAATTGTACAGAACAAACGGCAAAATGCACAACACAAACTAAAAATGTACAGGACAAACTAATAAATGTACATAACAAATTGTTTTATCTACATAACAAATTATAATTTGTACAGAATATATTGGAAAATGCACATGACGAACTAAAAATTGTACATAACAAATTGCTAAATGCACAACAGAAACTAAGAAATGTACCGGACAAACTAATAAATGCACATAAAAAACTGTTTTATCTACATAACAAATTATAAATTGTACCGCACAAACTAGTAAATGCACAGAACAAACTAAGAAATGTACCGAACAAAGTAATAAATGTACACAACAAACTGCTTTATCTACAAAACAAATTATAATTTGTACCGAATATATTGGAACATGCCGAAATGATAATTATCACGCCAAGGCAGTTTAGGCGTTCCATACAGTTATATTTAGACAATGTTTCTGTATTGTTTGTTTTAGAAGTTGATTTCTTGTGCAAATGCTTCCTACGATGAATGGTGTGGACCAACTAGAACGACTTATCTATATATTCTGTTCCGGACATCTTGGGGGAGTTCTGATGATTATATCCAGCTACATGTGTATTTAAAAGACTGTGAGTACATGGAATTTATTAGATAGTGACATAAAAACTGTTTTGAATCTCAAATATTACGGTGTTCCGTTTGGACCATTTTTTATTATTATTATTTCTGAACCCCACATCGTGGAAGTCGAAATCATGAAACTACTATGTTGAAAGTCGAAACCAGAACAATAAAAATCGAAATTACGATGGTGAAAAACTAACTCGAAACTACGATGATGAAAATCGAAATCACAACACTACCATTATGAACACGCATATAAGAATTTTCACCATCATGATTTCATGTTTTCATCATCGTGGTTTTTGACACGACAGTTTCGGCGTTCATTAACATAGTTCCGACTTTCACCATCTTGGTTTGAAAATCCACCGCCGTTACTTCCACTTTCGAATTTCATCATCCTTTATTCGATTTTCATCATCGTGGTTTTGACTTTCACCACCGAGGTTACGATTTTTGACTTTTTATCGTCGTACTTTCGACTGTCACCATCGTGGCTTTGACATTCATCATCGTTGTTTCAACTTTCAGGCATGAACACATTAAATAGCTGACCGTCTTTATTCTATATGTAATTGACCAATTTCCAATGGCTGCTGCACGCATCAGGATCAGTTGTAAATGTCTGTAAATTACATTTTCTTGAAGAAAATTGTCAGTGCTAAATAAAAATCGAAATAAAAGTAGAGGTCATTTTGATGCAAGAAAATGATTTAGTCAAACATACATACTGCAAAATCAGCTAAAAAGGAGACCCAAATTGTAATGGTGGCGTATGACCTAAGATTCCATGACAAATTCTGTTATGCTATGAAAATGATTCCTAAATGTCAAGCATAGATCTGACATGTGATCTTGGCAAAATATGTAAAGAAAGTAAGGAAAATATGTCTACAGAACAAAGAAACTGAAAACTATTTGAATCCGCCATTTGAAGAAAATGGTGAGTTTTTCAAGGCGTTTGACTGTCCGGAAGTGGGGGCCCCTTTAGGCAGTCCTATTCCGGAATTCAATGTTTATATCAGTATACTGACACTTGTTTGTAAAGTAATATACATGTTTTACATGCTGTTCAATTTTCATGTTAAACAACTCTTTCTTTCTATGATTTGGTGTTGTTTGAATTTTGTTTCTCAAAGCGTAATTCTAAACCTTAATAAATGCTTGCTTATTTGTAATTTGTTAGTTATACAGTTCTTTCAAACTTAAACGACAGGTGAAGAAATTAATTTAAAAGCCCCAACCTTCCATAAGCCAGCTGGATGACTTCTCCACATGACGATCCCTGTAGGGCTCGGGAGGCAAAATAGGGTGACCTTAACCAATGTCCCTTGACAAAAAGTAAAGTTACCTGTACTATGCTGCCTATTTACTGTGGGCTTAACCGTATTTCTTCTATTGAAACCTTTGATTTTAGTCGTTAATGTATTACGAAATTTTCCCTTTTTTTGAATGAAAAAAGATGTCGTCTGCTCTTTAAAGAAGTGTCGTTTAAATGACGGTTATGCTTTAAATGTCTGACATCGAAAATAATTAAAAGTGTTACTTATTTCAGTACCGAAAGAGGATGATCTACGGAACACAGATACAAACGATTCTACTTCCGACACAGCTACGTGGCCCTTAGTAATTGGTGTTGCATCAATATTTATTGTTGGCATTATTTTTGTCATATCATGTAAAAGAGCATCGGAAAGACCTCCATTAGTTTATCAAACTACTGGCGGACAACTGATCATGCAGATAGGTATCATCTTACTTACTTACTTGCTTGCTTGTTTACTTACTTGCTTGCTTGCTTGCTTGTAATCTTAGAATCTTATTTATATTTACTTTTCTGTCTTTAAAGTTTTGACAGCACACGAACCGTGGTTGGTTACTTTACTTAGTATGCTAGAAATGAAAACAAGTAAAATATTTCGGCATTCTGTCATTTGTTTTCTGCAGATCTATAAGAAATTAAAAACGTGTGCTTTTCACGCCTATTTTTTATTAAATACGTTAGGCATTTGTTGAAGCAGCTGCGTAAACTTACTTATATTTTCGAAGTAGGTTGCACACCACTATATATTCTAAGAGCAATAACATCACAAAGAGACAAAAGAAATGGTTTTCATTATTTCTGAAATAACGGTACAATTCAAAAATGCTTGTCATCGCTTTTTGAGAATATAACTAATGTTAGTATGGTAACGAGATCAGTCTAAAAAGGTTTAGATACAACAAACTTAAATCTGTTGGTGCGATGAACTAAGTTGTAAGATATATAACCAAGCTGTAAATGTCTAAACTATTGAAATACCAACAATGTTTGATTCTGATTTCCATTTATATGTAATAATGATTGATCTTGCATTCTGTCCATTCTTTATTTGTATAAATTTATTATGATTTCTTGGATATAGCGTAACATCATGATCTGTCAATAAATTAAGCGTTTTGAGAAATCAGCCTACAGATAGGAAACAAGAGCATCAGTTTCCTATATCATATTTGAATAATTTAGTGGAACCGGCACATGAATTTCTAGTCCCCATTATTTGCATTTTAGGTCGTCATAGCATCTCATAATGTGGAATGGTGTTTATTGGGCTAATGCTTGACAATCAAAATCAGTTTATATAAATCCAAATAAACGATTCTTGTATGATAATTTGGTATGAAATCAAACACATTTGGCGTTCAATAGTTTGGACAAAATCGAATATAGCCATGCATCTTTTGCATGATTACAACTTAGCTCATCTTACTTAAGGCGTAAAAGTGAATATTTATTTCATTTAGGGTAATCTAAAGCAAAAAATTTAGGTGGCCTCTATGCCATACTTAACTTCAATATGATATAATGAAAAGTAGCTAAACTCTTTTATATAGTGTCTTTTCTTAAGAAGTAACCAGTCCTTACGTTGCAAAGGCATCGCCCTTAGAAAATGACAGTGGGATGCAATTCACTTCGTAATAATACGTGGGCACTACATCAATAAATTCAGACTGCCGTACTGCATATGAAACAATCAAAATACAACAGACAACCTCCCGGCAGCAATGATTTCTGTTCACAAGTTATAATATCATACTGAAGGTAAAGAACAAAATTTATGACTGGCTATTTTTCTGCCCTGCTTCTGTTCACACGTAACAAACCGAAGTTGAAGGTCATGACAACGTGGTCCAAGCAAAGCCTTTATATAGTTACTTTGTTTACGAGTTACAAAAAAAAACGCCCACAGTTTGAGTTAATTTTTTCAACACGTTCATTTCCACTAACCATGCAAATAATGTATATATGTCATTGTAAAATGACAAAGTGATTGGAAATAAGTGTTATACTGGTAAAACAAAAAAAAAGGAAAAGTGATTATTTCTGGATTATTTCGAAAGTATTGCAAGGGTTAACTCATTTTTGCATAACATCTATAGTTATTTATTAGGACATCTGCATGATCTGGCAAAAAAATATTTAAGAAATAAAAAGTTACCAAACGTGCTTTATCGTAGAATAACCCGAGTTTTGAGTTCTTATGCGTAAAAATATATCACGAAGGCCGTAGGCCTGAGTGATATTTTGTTTCGCATAAGAACAAAAAAAACTTAAAAGTCAGTTAAACTGGCAAATCTGTGAGTGTTTTAGTTTTTATTCACGAAAAGAATATGTTGTAGGTCCAAGTAACAAAAGGTTTGTGAGTATTAAGAATGCATTATTGCTTCTGTTCACGAACTTGTTCTTGATCAATGAAACGATAATGTCTGAACAGCAAAGGACACGCTACATCAGAAAAAAGTATCCATCGTCATTAAAAGTCTCGGTCAAACCAAGTGTGCTATTATTTTGCTTGATTGCGTTCCATTCTTCCAAAGGATTGTCTATTTTACTTTCACAGTATCAGACTGTAAGTACTAAATTGCAGTCATAAAGGTCTCCCCACACTTTGCGCTTTTATAGTATCTGGTCTTTTGGGAATATTGAGTTACTTCAATGTACACAGATTCATTGTAATGAACTTCAGTAGTATTGCATATTTCATTATTTCTCGTGAACAGACTCAGTCAAACCGATTCAGCAATTATTTTTTTATTGCTTTCAATACGTGTCCAAGGATCTTCTAACAGAGTTTGTTAACTGAGTCAAACGTGATTCCATAACAACTCATGACTGGTTACCTTTTTGTTTTGCTTTCTTCTTCAAAAAAAAAAATACATAGGTCCCAGAAACGTTCCAGCGAAATTGATGAATCGTTAACATTCATGTTCTGTTGAAACAAAAGAAAAAAATATGTTGTATATCTAACAAACACAGTTCCAAAACAACCCAAAACTGGTAACAGTTCTGTCTTGCTTCTGTTTGCAAGTTTTGTAAAAAATGAAAAAGATCATTTGGATGCATAGAATGCAACCAAGATGAGTAATAGCAGACTCCGTTTAGACTAGTGTTTTTACGAGAGTCAATGAGACATACATCGTCTATCTATTCCCTAAGCTCCTGCTTAAGCAGAACTCTTTTATGCATAGTGAATAGACTTCATGGTCCAAAATGACCGAAAAGAATGTTGTTGGACTATGAAACATGTTTCCAGCACAGACGTTGACTGGTTACCGTGATACCCTTCCATCTGTTTTGTTCATGAATTTAAACGTGTTGTAGATCAGGGAAACATGAATCCTGCACAGTCTATGATTGGTTGCCACCCTCCACAGCAACCTCAGGGCCAGCCACCAGTTGATGGTAGTTTCCAGATGTACCCTGTACAAAATGCCTTTCCAGTGCCAACAAAGACAGAAGCTGAATGTCAGAGCCATGTCAGTTTTCAGAATCCATCAGGTAATACAAACAAGATGCAAAATGGCATCTTCATTTTGCTAAAATATTAAAGTTTCGATTTATTTTTGTGTTTTATGTACCATTTTATGATGCTGAACCGTTAATTTGCTGGAAAACGTTTGAAATTTTATGGCGAGCTTAATGTCTTCTCAATGTATCACACATGACATGATTACAACAACGGAGGTTAGGGGTCAAGCTACTTTGCAATGGAGGTTTCAAAATGTTGTCTACAGCCCAACTGTCCGTCCATATGTCAATTTAAATTATATTTTCTTTTGCATTATCTTCAAATGACTTGACATATGCATGGTATGTCTTTTCAATAATTTTTACCTTTCTACCAATTTCGTGAAACTGACAAATAATGTATATGGCACAACGAAATCGGTCAATTTTTTACTGTTAAATTAGCATCGCAATATTTCACGTAGTCAACACATTAAAGAGCTAATTTCATGAGCTACCTGCATGAAACCAACAAACACTGTATATTGCAGCAGGATCCGACAATGTTCGATAATGGAAACAATTGCTCGAAGACAAAAGAGTAATTGTTCTTGACTGCAGAGTTTTAGTTACTACTTTGTACGACTATTCCTATAAGCCATAAAAGACTAGGCAATGTCGGCTGGTCAGATCATATGTTTTATACACGTCCGTTCAGTAAGAATTTCATTTCTTCTTCATAGCGTTATACTCCGTTAGATATCTCTAACCTTAACAAGTAGAAAAGCGGACAATACTGCTCAAATCACAGTAGAGTTTAGGTTTAGGTAAAACTGCTAATTTCACTTTAATAGTTGTATAAAATAATTGCACAAAAAGCATACATAAAATCAAACTTGTTCTGCAAGATCGTTCATATATTTGTTCAAATGACTGCACTTCTATGTACACTGGAATCGAGGCTGATTAAAAAATTCAAGCAACTTCTACTCGCCACTACATGTTAGTAATAGGCATTGACTGTATCCTTTCGACGATCTCTCCTAGACTTATTCAAATGGGTATTCACCAAACTTAATCTGCTGAATACAAGATCAAAGTCAAGACAATGACTCAGGGCCTTAATGACTATTGTTTTTTATACACAAACTCAGCCCTTTGGGTGGTATATTGGAATTGCAGCGTCGTTCCGACCGTTGTTCGTTCATACCGGTTTCGTATCTGGTCTGAAATTTTGGCATTCATGGATGAATTTGACCAAACATGACATATCATAATCAGTTACCATTTCCATTCAAATGAAGCAGTATGGGGGCATGCAATTTTTCAGAAGTAGTCTCTTGTTCTGTTTCTTGAATGTTTTTAGATAAGGTTAGTCATTAAAAAGGAATATGTCTACTCCTTGTATTAACTTATGAAATAACAATTATTGAGACATTATCCTACTAGAGAATATCCAATATTTTTCTTGCTGTGTATTTCTTTGAAATTTTCCTGAATTACAAATTTGTTACCATGCGAAATGTGTTCAATTTCAGCACCATTAAGTGCCAGTGCAGATCCGCCATCATATGAAAGCGTGGCAAAATAACTCTTGACTGCCGACAAAACTAGAAAGTTCTAGTTACCCTGGAATCAAGAAATACACGCGTTCTCAATAACCGTTTCTGAATACATTTACTTGAAATTATGTTCAGCAATGATGATAAAAAGAGCAAAAATGTAATTGAGACAGATATTTTAAAAAACAAATGGATATATACAAAAATAAATGGACAAAGAAAACATGTGGAACACCGGCTTCGCTGGCAAAAACACCAGGGGGTGTTAGAACTGGTTAGCTGAACACAGTCTCACTGTTATCCCTTACCTGTTCAAAACTTACAGATATCCCCTCTAGGTGAATTCCTATCAAACGTAATGATCACAAAAGGCATGATGTAACAATTCAAGTGGATTTAAAACCCTAAGTTAAAACGATGTTATTGTTGTTTGTGGATATTCCTCAACGGGAAAAATGTAATACTTGATATGGTATATTTTCCATCTTATTTACCTGCTATTTAAAGAATAAGCATGTAAACCAGTTGAATTGATATTGATCCCCGCGGTGTTGGTAGATATGAACATAGACTCTTTGTACATTTTACATAATTGTAAAATTGTTTTACATGGAGCATATCGGTGTGAATGTTAAGTGTCGGGGTGGTACTGCTGCAACATAATTAAAAAGATATTCCTGCTAGTGGTAGTTTGCTTTAATTGTAAATTTACAATGGAAAATGAACATTGTGTTTTATTACAATACTAATCGCAAATGTTTACTGATTGCTGTATGCAAAAGTCTGTTGAAGGAGAGTAGGTAGTAACAAGAACACACTTAATTAACAACAGCATTAACTTAAAATAAAGACACTACCATTAATTGATCAGTTACTTAAGAACGAAAGAACCCGGGGGTAGATCATCTTGTTTGTCACACTTGCCTTGAATTCAACGTGAAATTGAAGCTACTTGGAAAAAAATCTAGTTTTCTGCTGATCAAACTACAAATCTGGTAGCCATCTTATTAATTTTGCGGGTTCTCATAACATATCTTAGGACCACGGTAAGATATATATCGCTCTCACTTGGACTCGAACGTGAAACCTCCAAATAGTAAAGTCTGCGCAAATTTGATTTAGCTCGATTTTGATAAAAGCTGTAAGCTCATGTGAATCTAAAATAGCAAAATCTATGGTACAAATCTCTATAATAATTGTCTAAAATGAAAATGAAGTCAAAACATATGTGCATGTGTGATTCAAATAAATGTGTTTAATAACGTTTCGTAGAAATATTATCATATTTTTTGTTGTTTTCAATTTGAACGTCATACGATGCCTGGTTCTGTCTCAGTCTAAAAATGATAGAAAATCTTTTGAAGAAAGATAGCTAATGCATACTCAAACGAATTCTTAAACTATTTATGAAAATATGAAATGCACTTAACATCTGAAAGAAAAACATTATCTTAGGGTGAAGGGAGACGAAATATTCATTTCCTTTCCCTATGTAAATTTCGTTACTTGATTTGTAAATACTTCGGTTAAAGTCAAACCTATTCATCGGCAAGGCAATATACCATAATTGTTGCAAACAATTGGCACTGACGTGTTAAATGTGCCTCTGTTTTAAAAGTAAAATAAAATATTATATTTTTATACATTTAATTTGGCAATTTTAGTTTAGGACATAGTGGAATTATTTATAGTCATTTCAATTGGCATGAGCCAGTTTTAAATGTTTAATTAATCTGCTCTCGAATTTTATCTTTAGCTCCGCTATTCAAGGAATAATTAGAGCTTTTGGGCTCATCCATGCGTCGGCGTCCGCGTCCCGATTTGGTTAAGTTTTTGCATGTAAGCTGGTATCTTAGTAACCACTAGTGGGAATGGATTGAAACTTTTTGTCATTTCTCATTTATTTTCTTCATGCAAAGCATGTATAATTACCATCATGGAAACACAAAAGAATAGAGTTATTTTGTGATGCCTCTTAATCATATTTTATTGCATATAATTTTCATTTCTACATAATTATATACAAAACATACATAATAGATTATCATATATTGAAAAGAAACGAACAGCAAATGGGTTGGACTTAAAGTTATGCAAACATTATAAACAGTCCTCCCTAATTCATCAGGATTACGCAGATTAAGCCGATGGTGGAATATATCTTCGAATGATGGATAGATGACAAGAAACAAAAAAGAAAAAGAAATTGATTGAGTGACAGATGAAATGAAAAAAAATGATTTGTGCTTATGTGTTCCAAACAAAGTTCTACCGACCGACCCCAGCCAACCATCCAATCTCAAATGCATCTTCTCCTTAATAGGAGGACATTACAGGGAACAAATGAAATAATATTAGGTTGGTTGAAAACGACCTGTATTCTTAGTGTATGTTTGTACTTCATTAAATATGGTTTGATTTTCTGCGTCGTTCAAGTTAGCTACACCAAAAAGCAATTTTTTAGAACTTAATGGATGCAAAATGTCATGTCCTAGCTGCTGAGAAATATATTTACAGGTGCGTAGCAAGTTGGGCCTTTTGTTATATTAATAGTATCCGATAAATTGTAGCATATATTCTCTTGTTCCTTCTTCTACTATTTGTTTGTAATCATACATTCATACATACACGTTACAAACGTCCTTCAAATCCGAAACCAATCTGGACTATGTAAAACAAAGAAGCATGTAGGTAAGTCATTTGTCATTCTCGAAATTGGTCTGCATAGTGTTTATAGACCTGTAAGGTGATATGAAAACCTCGCTCGCTACCCTCGCTCGGTCCAAAAATCCCTCACAGGTCTATAAAAGCAATGCAGACCTATTCCTCGAACAATAACTATTACATATACATGAATCAAATATGTCATTCAGGTATGTGTTTGTATTCTTTTAATACATACTATACAATTCAATCATGAAAACAAATTTATCCAATCATGTAAAGCAGTCTTTAGCTGTAAAGGTGGCTACTTTGCATGCTTTCCACGAACAAAACAGTGACAAAAATGTAGGACGTCCTAAAGAGATCATTCTACCGTGCAAACTCATGGAAAACATGCTATTACTTATTTCTTTTTTTTCAATCTTGGATTTAATTTTTTAATTAAAAATAGACATCATATTTCACCCTTTCTTTGCACAGCATGGAAACCATGATGTGTCTTTTGTTTAAATAAATATACACGTTCTCTCCCTCTCTCACCAGCTTTCAATGAACGCCTAACTTGCAAATTACACTATTTCATAAGAAAATTATTCTTTGACGTAGTTTTTCTTCGGTCGTCGAATGTTTCAATATTCCAAAGATATTTAGCTTTCAGTCAGAAATAATGTAGTTTATGTTGACTCGAATTGTCAAACAGTTTTGTGAAAAATTAAAGCTCTGTTCTATTCTGTTCTGTTTATTTTTTTTCTCTATTTTTTGACAAATGGGACAATTATGAATGTTATTATTTCAAAAGACTATATTGAATCGTACGTCAGTTGTTGGTTTGCAGTTCCATAGATTAATACGGTTTAAGTTACATCAGAACTTTGAGAAATCCGCAAGTTTTTTATTTCTTGATACATTTTGAAGTTAAATGGAAGCAAGAAGCCTTTATCCTATTACACTTAAAATTACACTGTTGTATTGTTTATAAAGTCAAGAACATCTTCATATGTGATAATAAGTTGTCATGCTTTGGAAAATATTATTTATTTGCCTCTAAAGTATAAGAAATTGAAAAGTTTAGTGTTTTTCACTATATATTCAATATAAGCGATGGTGATACTTTTAAAACAAAATTGGAAGCAAGAAGATGTTCAGTTAGAATAAATATTTTCACATTAAATTGAAGAGAAGAAATTGATGTATACTGTCATATCTGGTAAAATATTCACAAACCAAAAGACATATTTGAAATTAATCATTGAAAATAAATTTCCTATATAATCTATTGCTCAAAGTAATATCAATAGGGAAACCAATATTGATTATCGGATAATATTCAAGGGGGACAACCTACTATGATAATCCAGTCAAATATAATAAAAGCTGGGGATGTTGATTTTCCTCTCGTATATCTGAAGATTTTAGTTTTTATTTTAAGCTACAAAACATGAAATTGAATTGTTTAGTTATAGAAAGTAAGAAGATGCACCTTAAACTGATAAAATAACACACCAACATATTAACATAAGAGCAATTGAAGATTGACACCCCAGTCGATATATTGATGTCATCCAAAAGATTACAAATGTTTTGAATGAGGTGTTGCCCGAATTATTTCCAATGGAAGAAGACGAAGACATTCTCGTCGAACTTGGTCACGATATTGTTACTTCAGCTTATAATGTTGCGGTTAACGCCATTGATAAGCATGTTTCCAGAGAAACTACATAAAGAAATTGGTGCGATATTTTCTTTTTACGAGGGCAGTGTCATGTTTGATATGAAAATATTTGTTAATGTTCTAAACACTTAAACTAGTATTTGCTTTCCTGGTAAATTTGAACGGTACAACGGTTATATTCGATCATTGATTTGGTTTTGTTTGTTTTGGGTTTAACGCCGTTTTTCAACAGTATTTCAGTCATTTAACGGTGGGCAGTTAACCTAACCAGTCTTCCTGGATTCTGTACCAGTACAAACCTGTTCTCCGCAAGTAACTGCCAACTTTCCCACATGAATCAGAGGTAGAGGACTAATGATTTCAGACACAATGTCGTTTATCAAATAGTCACGAAGAACATACGCCCTGCCCGAAGATCGAACTCACGACCCCGCGATCCGTAGACCAACGCTCTACCTACTGAGCTAAGCGGGGGTGCTTATTCGATCATTGATATATTTGCAATGACAATAAAAGCGAACTCGTGCGAAGATGATATATTTGCAATGACAACAAAAGCGAACTCGTGCGAAGATGATATATTTGCAATGACAACAAAAGCGAACTCGTGCGAAGATGACAGTAATACGTATACTGTGATATATCGTGCATTTGACAGTTTCTTAGCTGGAAGGTTGTACGATCCTGAGTGTAAAATCATATTTTGCTAAATTGATCACGGTAAAAGGTTTTTTTGAATGGTAATATAACCAAAATATATATGTATAGTTGGTGATTTTTTGTTATGCATCTCCCCGATGCTTCTTAAGGACGGCGTGCTAGTATGTGGTATACTATCTAGATCATCATTAATAGTTAGACTGTCCAGATACTTTTAGGTTATTTAATATTGTTCTTTACAATACGGAGATATATTTTGACGAGTACCCAGCTGAGAAAACCATATTGGATGAGCCGCTAGGTACGAGTCCAAATACATCTCGTGTTGTACAGTTCAATGTTAAATAACCTATTTATTCTATATTTATTTTATCTTAGTTTAAATTAAAAATGCTTCACTGAATATTGTAGTTTTGCCTTCCTGATTTCAAGATGCATATCCAAACTCTGTACATAGAGCGCCTACTTCACCCGATTTTCATTCGGAACATTTTCACGCGTTTCAGGCTTTATTGTATGTTTAACATGGGACTTTTTGAACCGTCCAAATACGGAAAAATACAGGTCTTTCGTACGCACGTGCGTCCAGTAAGGTAATATATTGTGCGGTCACGTGTTGTAAATGAACGTTCACGATTGGACAGATAAAATAGATATAGAATAATGAATTCTATTGGACGAGTTTACAGCAGTAATAATCAATATTTGGACAAGGCAAATTCCGAGTCCAAATATGAGTTATTACTGCTGTGTACAAGTCCATTTGAATTCAGTATTGAACTCGACACTGTTGAATTACCTCTTTATTTCACACAATGAGAAGATAGATGTAGAAAACAAAAATTCACACATATTAACTCGCAAACAACAACACACATTAATTTAAAATACGTTCTTCTCTGATAACACATTGATCCATACATTCACTCTCAGTGCCAAACACTTCGAAAACAACTTTTGGTGAAATTTTGAACCGAAACCATGATAATTGGATATGAAACGTTTTAACTAAGAAATTGAGTGCCTACACTTACACGTTTGTTCAGAAATAAGACAATTGTCGCAATTTTTATTTTTTTTTTAACAGCTATCGCTATATACAAGGTAAATAATTCCAAACGTCTCCTTATAAGGAATCGGAAGAGTTGTCTCGTCCAATATGAAAAAAAGATATGGATTTTTGGGACTGCAGTCCAATATAAAAAATGGCGTTTGTAGATTGTAGATTTCGGATGTTACTATATACATTTAAGAAAATGTGAATCATGCATTTTAAAATCGCTATATACAAGGTAAATAATTCCAAATGTCTCCTTATACACTGAGTCTCAACGTAAGCGTTGACCGGTGGTATAATTACGTGCGAGCAGGTCACTTTTTGCGGTTGTTTTCACCAGTCAAGGTAATATTTTCCTCCGCAGTTTTTTCATTTTTAAAGCTTTGTTATTAAGAATTGGCCGAGGATGACCTACAATGGACGCGCTTTGATGGTGATGTATTGAATTTTTCATATCATTTGTATTTTTTTCTAACATTCAGGAAATATTCACTAAAAAACACGTATTTGGATACCATACCGTAGTTTTCTCGCTTTAAATGGAAAAAATACTTTTAAAATGTTCTGTAATTTAGTTATACATGTACGATATACCCACTTTAACAGATCGCTAACCGTTATATGCAGTTTAAAAAATCACATAGCCCGGCAAAACCCGGCCGTCGGCGAAGGTGCTGTCTTACGTCCGAGTCGGTGGTACACCAAAATAAAAATGCATACGTACGAGCTGGTGGAATTTAAGAAAAACGATATTTTCAAGACTTTTCAGGATCCGACAGTGGACAAAATGCATTTTTATCGATATATAGACTACCATTTCATGTTTCTTCGTTGTGCACAGTCATTTTAACATATGTCGGTTTCATACTCGAAGCCTATACTAAATAACAGTAGCAGTGCAATAAATAAATCGTATGCGTAAAAAGAGAGCACTATATCAGCAAAAGAAAGTATTTACTAAATGTCACATTAAAACAGTATAGATATTTCGCGATTAAAAAAATCACGACAAAATGACATTTTTGGATGATTTTTGTATCAAAATTTACTATATCTGGCAAACATTTTTCAAAACCTTATACCAACGCTACAAAAATTCAAGACTTATAAAAGACGCGTAATAAATATGTTTTATTCATAACTTTTATGTAATATATTGATATTCTGTGTGACACAGTTACGTAGGTTTTCTTCGTTTAATACAAAAGCCAGTTTTTAAACACATGACCAGTTTTCGACCCTTCAACTGCCAGTACTATACCCTTTTGAGGCCCAGGCTAGAGTGCCATAAAACATTTTATTTAACATGGTCAAGGTCAAACTGAGGTCAGGTGATGTTTGAAGATGAGGAATGGTCACAGGTTACATCTGCATTAGTATCAAGTCATTCTAGTAAGGGGTATTGATGCTAGACGAAACGGTCCCATTTGGTTAACCGAGAGATGGCCCATATAAAGCAACCTAAGTCCAAAATGAGGTAAAGGTCAAACTGAGGTCAGGTGATGCCTGAAGATGAGGAATGGTCACAGGTTACATCTGCATTAGTATGAAGTCATTCTAGTAAGGGGTATTGATGCTAAACGAAACGGTCCCATTTGGTAAACCTCGTAAGGACGGACGAACGAACGAACAGGAAATCACTATATGCCTCCCGCATCAGTAGATGCTGGGGGCATAAAAAGAAAAGGCCTTCGTCTTGATAGGGCACTACTGTCCATGTTATTCGACCTGGCGGGGCGGAGTTAAACTTTGATTTGTGCGAATGCTGGTAAACGAGCAAAATACGCAGAGCAATATATTTCTAGATGGCCACTGAATAAGAAATCTGGTTGCAGAATATACTATATATCCAGCACAATAACGCAGTGGAACATCGCGAAACCCCGCCCCGGCAGGTCAATTGAATCGGATAAATCATCAATTATAATCGTACAGAATATTGGTGGCGATTTCCCGTGCAATAAAGGTAGTTATTGCCTTATGTATAATAGTAAATGATCAATGGAATGTTTGATGTTACTCAATCGTTTTTATTCGATAGCTTTTGGGTAAAATCTATGTAAAACAAAGAAATAAATTTTCTAAATTGTAGAAAAAGAAAATTGATTTACTTTCAGTGTTGGTATGACCTAATTATGAACCTGTATCCCATTTTACCAAAATCAAGCGTTTGGTTAATAAAAAATTGAGATTTTTTTCGTGTCATTATGAATCGCAAGACATCTAAAACTTAAAAAAGTGTACATTTATATAAAACAAGTGAGTATAACTGGGACCAAAAGCTGCCACTCGACTAATGTCAGTGCTTGATAGTTATTAACTATCTTCATTGAAAGGTTTTGGTCGAAACAAGGTCATTTAAATCAAGTGATTTCTTTAAATCGATAAAGTAGCATAATTCTATGAGCACCACATGAAACAGTAACTGAAATTTAAATTGCACAATCAAATATTAGTCAGGATGGTTCACAGAGTCTTTACAGTTAAAACTTTCCAATATACATATATTTATATTTCCATTTCTCATGCAACTCGTGTTTTAGCTTTTAATAGACATTTGCGAATTAAGTCTACGTGGACTGTGAACACCTAAGACGATCGATTTTTCAAAGGGACCGTCTCAACATGATTATTTTAATTTATGTGTGGTAGAAAAACATTCCTATAATGATGGTAAGGTCTGGCTTATTATGTAACCGCACAGAATAAGATTTGGATTTGTCTGTCCGTCCGTCTGTTCGCCAGAGAAATGTTTTATTATACATATCGCAAAAGTATTTGATCTAGCGTCATACCACTTTCCTGAAATATTATAAGTTGCGCATCTGCGACAAAGTTGAAAATATGAGCTAGTCTGATCGCAATGTATCCGTATTCCGTTGTCGTCGTCGTCCGACATGAAAAAAAGTCTAAACTGGGTCAGCCGGGATCAAACTGTAGGTCAGCAGGGTTAACATTGTAAAAACTGTATAAAACGCAATATATTGCGTCTCAATTCCTTTGTTGTTATTATACACCCGAAGGGACGTATTTTGTTATACCCCAGATGTTCATCTGTCCGTCTGTCTATCTGTCTGTCTGTCTGTCCGTTAGCAATTTCGGGTCGACTCCGCTCTGAAACTCCTAAACCCCTTGAAGGATTTCAAACAAACTTGATACAAATGTTCTCCACATCAAGACTACGTGCAGAGCGCCTGTATCAGATGGCTCGCTTTAAGGTCAAGGTCACACTAAGGGGTCAAGGTCATATGACTTTGTTTCGTGTCCGCTCTGTAACTCCTGATCTGTTTGAAGGATTTTAAAGAAACATTGCACAAATGTCCACCACATCGAGACGACGTGCAGAAGGCATGTTTTGGATGGCTGGCTATAAAGTCAGTGTCACATTTAGGGGTCAAAGGTCATATAACTTTTTTTCAGGTGCGATGTGTAACTTTTAAACTGCTTGAATGATTTTAAAGAAACTCGGCACAAATGTTCACCACATTGAGGCGACGTGCAGAGCGCATGGCTCGCTTCAAGGTCAAGGTCACATTTAGGGGTCAAAGGTCACATGACTTTGTTTTGTGTTTATGTTGCTTTGCATTACGATGCTCTTGTTTTGTTTTTGTTTTTTTTTTGTTTTTTTTGCAGATCCCTTTTTTGTATAAAGTGGTAGTATTAACTTGGAATTCATGACATGCTTGTGTGTAGAAGAAAACATATCAGATTGATTGTATAAACTGAAAACTATCAACAAGAAATGGATATTATTTCATTCATGTTTATGCCATAATACAGTATAAATTGGAAGATCTTTTATTTTGGTTTTTCCTATCTTCCGTTCATTTATCTAGCAAAAAATCTGTCCATCTCTTCGTCCACTACTGACAAATTAAAACAATAAAGTTATACGAATACAAAGTCTTTAACGTGGCTGTTACAGAAATAACAGGTGCTCCGCCAAGCGGGGCAATATACGCCCGAAGGGTTATATCAGAGGATGGGAGCAAAATTTTAAGAACTTTACTGTTGAAGCCCAAAGGAAAAGGACAACAAAGGGAAGAAATTCCCCGAAAAACTCTTAAGTCCACTAAAAATCATTACTAGGTACAGGTATGTCAAAATACACCTTAACATTGCAGGTACCAGCCATGTTGTATCACAGAAAAGTAGTCTCGGTTTTTCCCTATGGCCAATAATAAAAAAGCTACAAAATAACCTATTTATAGAAACATAAAAGGGAAGTAATTCAATACAAAATATATTGTAAATGGACAAAAAAGGGATCTTCCAAAAAAAACAGGAGCACTGCAATGTTTCTTTACAATCCTTTAAACAGATCAAGAGATATAGAGCGGACACGAAACAAAGTCATATGACCTTGACCCCTTAGTGTGACCTTGACCTTAAAGCGAGCCACCTGATACAGGCGCTCTGCACGTCGTCTTGATGTGGAGAACATTTGTATTAAGATTTTTTAAAATCCTTCAAGGGGTTCACGAGTTACAGTGCGGAGTTGAAATTGCTAACGGACAGACGGGAACACAGACAGACAGACGGCCAGATGAACACCTGGTGTATAAAAAAATACGTCCCTTCGGGCGTATAATAACAACAAAAGAATGGAGACGCAAGATATTGAGGTTTTTACAGTTTTCACAATGTTTTACCTTCTAACCTACAGTTTGATTCCAGCTGACCTAGTTTAGATTTTTTTCATGTCGGACGACGACGACGACGATGGAGTACGGACACACTGCGATCAGACTAGCTCATCTTTTCAACTTTGTCGCAGATGCGCAACTTATAATATTGAAGAACATTTCAAGAAAGTGTTATGACGCTAGATCAAATACTTTTTTGCGATATGTATAACAAAACATTTCTCTGGCGAACAGACAGACGGACAGACAAATCCAAATCTTATCCTGTGCGGTTAAGCCAGACCTAACCATCATTATAGGAATGTTTTTCTACCACACATAAATTAAAATAATCATGTTGAGACGGTCCCCTTGAAAAATTGATCATCTTAGGTGTTCACAGTCCACGTAGACTGAATTCGCAAATGTCTAATAGAGCCAACTGTGGTTTAACTGTACTGTAAGCGTAGACACATAAGCAAATAATAGTCTGGCGATCGCGAAGGAAACATTAATATTCGGTCACAAAATTCTGCAAAATGCGCTAAATGACTGTGTACAATGATGCGTTAAATGACTGTGCACAACGAAGAAACATGAAATGGTAGTCTATATATCGATAAAAATGCATTTTGTCCACTGTCGGATCCTGAAAAGTCTTGAAAATATCGTTTTTCTTAAATTCCACCAGCTCGTACGTATGCATTTTTATTTTGGTGTACCACCGACTCGGACGTAAGACAGCACCTTCGCCGACGGCCGGGTTTTGCCAGCTATATGATTTTTAAACTGCATATAACGGTTAGCGATCTGTTAAAGTGGGTATATCGTACATGTATAACTAAATTACAGAATATTTTAAAAGTAATTTTTCCATTTAAAGCGAGAAAACTGCGGTTTGGTATCCAAATACGTATTTTTAGTGAATATTTCCTGAATGTTAGAAAAAAATACAAATGACATGAAAAACATCAAAGCGCGTCCATTGTAGGTCATCCTCGGCCAATTCTTAATAATAAAGCTTTAAAAATGAAAAAAACTGCGAAGGAAAATATTACCTTGACTGGGGAAAACAACCGCAAAAAGCGTCCTGCTCGCACGTAATTATACCACCGGTCAACGCTTACGTTGAGACTCGGTGTTATAAGGAATCGGAAGAGTTGTCTCGTCCAATATGAAAAAGATATGGATTTTTGGGACTGGAGTCCAATATGAAAAAAAATGGCGTTTGTGGATTATAGATTTCGAATGTTACTATATACAGTGAATGCATTTTAAATCAAACAGTACAATACTGGTTTCTATTGTAGTGTCACGTGATAGAAAGAAAACTTCCAATTAGTTAAGAATATATGTGTGAGATAATTTCGAAAAATATGTTTAAGAGGTTACGTTTCCCTTTTCTGATTACCTTTTAGTAATGTATTATGATATGAATATACTACTTGAATATTGAAGTACTTTATCTAGTGTTACACACGAAAAGTTAAAAGAGCGATAATAGACAATATCTGACATATTTACAATAACTTTGGTTTCTCGATTTCTACGTTTACCCTTGAATAAGTGTCAACATAGCATATAAATGTGTAGATAAAAACTCCTTGCGTTTTGCTGGAAAATAACTTTTACATATACCCCCTATTTTTATGTGGACTGGTGTATGGATGGCCGTGGCATTTCCTGAGAGACTTTTTATTATACTTTAAAAAATGCAAAAGAAACTTTTCCTTAATTACTAGATACTAAATACTTTGCCGTATATCCCATGTGACATGTATGCTATTTAAAATATCGTCAAGGAGATACTGCATTTCACTTTTGTGTATAAGGGCACTGTTTACAAATCGAAATTAAACCATTATTTTCGAAACGTTTTGGTTCCCTTTAAAACAATTAGGTTTTTTATAATGATGCACTTTCTCGTGCGGTTGTTTTAACATTCAACAAAGCTTACAATTACAAAAACTGATGTCAAACAGGAAAAGCTACATTAAAAAAGAAACTTGGGCTTTAAAAACTTCTATCTTTTAAAATTTATCATTTTGAGAGTACGTGTTTTACTGTTACAAAAGTTACCAGAAGTAATGAAGAAAATGCCTTAGTTTTAGACAAAACATTTGGAGTAATTTATTCGTGACGCCTTTTATTGTAAATTAATAAGCATTAACAATTTTTTATACTTTCATTGAACTTGCGTTATTCGTTAAATCATGACTGGTGATTAAATAACATTGCAATAGGTATACATACATATAACTAATAATATATAAATGTATATTATAATTATCTTTAATTACATTTTTATTATTCACACTCTAGTCAAGATACAATATATGGGTTATTCCACGAGAAACCCTGTGTAAGTGACATAATATAATAGCACAATAAATAGTTCAAAATACTAAAAAGTCAGAACAGAACAGAACAGAATCTTTATTAACTTGCACAACATTTACATCGTTAAATAACATATACATACAGTATATATACAAACACATACAATCACTGTCTTTGTGCTCATGTAGACCTAGACTCTAGCAAATTTTAATTTAGACATTTAAAACAAATCAAATCTACCATACGTGAAAAATACAAAAGTAAATGTAATTTGTGCTGTCATGGCAACAGAACTTTCAAAACGTCCATGCGCCTTGAGAATACAAAGGTTTACAGATAAAAGTTCACATACATATTTAAGGAATTTTTCAGTAAAATCATCTCGACTGTCTCTCCGTATTCTAATCAGTGATGTTTATTAACTATGTATAATTAGTTCCTAAAATGACATACAATATTCACGTGAAGCTGTCATACATTTTTACGACGTTCTTGACTTCATGTCTGTTAATGCAATAATTATTTTTTTCTTAAAATAGTTACGGTAATTTCTTCAGATTTTCATATTTGCAACACAAAAGAATGCTCTTAATGAATATATAGTTATCTCAAATTCGATGTTTTGTCATTAATTAAATACAGGTTTGGTCTTGGAACAGCCTGAATAAAACTCTAGTCTTTGATTTCAAAAGATTGAGCGGCTATTATACCAATAGGACATGGAATAATAAAACAAACAATGAATCTAAATTCAATATTGCACATTTAGAAAGTGCTAATATGTTTACCTGGATCATGAATATTACATTTTTTCCATTTCGTAGCTGAACTTTATGAGATTTTAGCAGATCAAGTATATGTGTAATAGCTTTAGTTAGTTATTCTTAATAATAATCGTTGGTCCATTTTTGCTATCAACAGGTTCGTAGATCAACACTGAAATTTGCTGGACTTAGGTCATATACTTCAGGAAAAATATCTAAAAAATATTTCTTACGTAATGTAATAAACACTTATTCAATGGCTTGCCGGTCATTTGTCGAGCAATTGGTTCTCGGCCCTTCGAATGCTGGGCTATACAAATCTTTTGTCAAGGAAACTTGATATAGTTGCATTTCATATAACAAAAGTCCTACAGAAAATCTTTGTTAAAGCATTCATTTTCCTCCTCTGGGAACTATAATATCACGGTTCTCAGTCTTATCTCGCTTGTTCACTTTAAGCACGTGACAGTCTTTCCATAAATCTTATTGGTCTTGTGCACACCTATGTTACTTATTACTTGTTTACCGTTTACTCTATAATCTTCGTACATTTGTTCAAAAAGCATTTCAAAGCCAAATTTTTCATAAATCTTCTTCGAATAATCTGACGACGCTTCCCCTTTGATATGAACAGATTCTAATCCCAAAGTTTCAATTAATTCAACAGCACATTTTAGCAGTAACGTCGCAATTCCTCTACGCCTGTACGACTCAGAAACAGCAAGGCCCGAAAAATGGACTGCTGCATCGGTTCCGTAGTGTTCAAAGAAGTTCGCATTGTCGTCGCAGTAGTTTAAATATTCCAGCAGATTACGAAGACGTTCGTCTGCTACATTTGTTGTCTTGACCTTGTCTGTTTTACGTACAATATCAATTGCTCGAATAGAAATTATTTCACCTCTTATTTTACTTGTGAGAACTAAAGTCATTCCATGGTCAAATACTGCTCTCCAATATTTTTCCGTGTCCTCGTCCCATTGCACATCAAATAAATGAATCAATGGTTCATGCGCTACAAAGTTTTGTTTCATAAACAAAACGGCGTCATTCTGCATATCGTTTGTCAGTAATTTTAATTCTAGTTCCTCGGGTAAATTGTCTGGTGTTACTTTTTTAAATGCCTGAAAAAAATGGACGGAAGTTATTTCAAGAGTATAGAGCAAAACAGAAGAGAACATAGACTTGAGCACCACTAGTTACATGGTTGACTAGAGACAATTCCATCTATGCATGAGGCAATACTAGTTCGATGTTACATTTCTGGCAATCTGATCTATGCAAGAGGCAATATTAGTTAAATGTTACCTTACTGGCAACCTGATCTAAACATGAGTCAATACTAGTTCAATGCTAGACTACTGACAGATTCAAATATACATAAGGCAAAACTAGTTCAGTGTTACATGACTGAAAATCCCATTTATGCATTTATACAAGTTCAATGTTATTTTGCTAATCCAGTCCATGGATAAGGCAATATTAGTTCATTTTATGCTACGGGCAGTTTCATCTTTATGAATAAAACAAAGTTACTTTAATACTTGACTACTGGCAGTTTCATATATGCATGAGTAAACACCAGTGCAATTTTTGGCTATTGGCAATCTCATCTATATATGAGGCAACACTAAGGCAATATTTTCCACTAGCAAATCTTATATACATATGAGGCAACACTTATGTATTACTTGGCTGCAGGCAGTCTCTCATCTATGCATGATGAAGAAACTCTAATGCAATATTTAGCAACTGACAATGTCATCTAAGGCTACACATGAGGCAACAGTAGTGCAATGTTTGATACTAGTAATCTCATCTATATACGAGGTAATACTAAATGCAGAATCTGACTACTGGCGATCTCATCTACACATAAAGCAATACTAATTCAATGTTTTACTACTGGCAATCTTTTGTACAAATGAGGCAACACTAATGTTATACTTGGCTACTGGCAATCTCACCCTAGCATGAGGCAAAACTTGTCAAATATTGGGGTTACATACAATCTCATCTAAGACAATACGTGAGGTAACACTTTTCCAAAGTTCGGTTACTGGCAATTTCATCTGTACATGAGGCAACGCAGTTGAGATATTTGGTTACTGGCAATCTCATCTACACGCGAGGCAACTCTAGTGCAATATTGGGCAACTGGCAATCTCATTACATGAGGCAACACTTTTGCAATGTTTAGTTAGTGGAAATCTCATCTGAACATGAGGTTAAACTATTGCAATTTTTTGACTACTGGCAATTTCATTACGCATGACTATTCAATTTAGACTATCCATGAAGAAACACTATTGCAATATTTGGCCACTGGCGATTTCATCTACACATGACAATTTAACTTAGACTTCACGTTAGGCAACACTATTGCAATATCTAACTTCTGTCAAAATCATCTAAGATTATACATAAGGCAATACTAGTGCAATATTTGGCAACTGACAATCTCACCTAGGACTATACATGAAAACTCACTACTTCAAAGTTTGACTATTCGCGATCTCATTTATAAATGAAACAACACTAATGCGATATTTTTCTACTGGCAACCTCATCTACACACGAGGCACACTAACTGGCTGCATGGTTATTTTTTTTTAATACTGCAAACATTTTTAAAGAAAAATTTTAAGCCTCTACAATACCACATTTAACTTACAGCGTGGTAAAAGTTGGCAAATATAATCCTAGATTACCCCTACTAACAGTTAAGTAATGAGAACCCTATCAATTGTAAGGAAATTAACTATTCTACCGAATGACATGATATTTCTCCTCACCAATTTGATATGGGTCATTTGAGAGAGAGAGAGAGAGAGAGAACATCACAAGGGTTGTAATATTCTGAGTATTTTGAGGCCATTCATGATTTAACATTTTACTAGTAAATGTATCTTGGAAAATGTTATATGTAAAATTGTTTAGAAATAAACATAAAAATCAGGCTCTTTCTTATGAATTTTAGTTTAGTTTTAGACATTGATCAAACATCAAAACAGTTTAAGAGTATTTTATATGGAGAATTGAAAGAGAAAAAAAGAAAATTAAGGCAGCGTAAAACGATTTCTGTGTTTATGTTTACTTATTGCCGTTTTTATTTCTTAAACGTAATCGATTTCATGACCACCCATTTTTCTATGTCAGGGATTTCTGTCTAGAGCTTGATTTAATTTATATATATCTGTATGGTGTTTGGGTATTGTCTTTATTGAAAATTCTTCTGTGGCATGTAATATCTCTAGCCCAAACATTTTACATCATCTCCGTCCCCTTTCAATTCCGCTTGAAACATCATCTACTGGACATAGCTTAATCTTGTATTTGCTTACAAGGGAACCGGAACTGTGTCTTGTATATTTCAAATCCGAAAATGTTGCTTCAGGAGGTGATGACACACTGTCGAAAAGACAACTTGCACAGGAATAAAATGTATGTTTTAACTTGTTTCGGAATGTTATTTGAAGTAGATCAAGTACATACAGCAAGCCTATTTTGGTGTTTGCAATATTGAGCCATTTATATAGATATTTTGGCTATTAGGACAATTATTGATAACGTCTACCCAAGCGTTTTAGGTATTAAGAAGAGATAAATTGGACTTAAGGTATCCCAATTCAATACAATGTTCAGCACTTCACTGCAGATTAAAAAGGGCAAAGAAAGATGACAAGTTAGTACACTCGAATCTGAAACATGAACGCGTCAGCTATGAACTGTCAAATTGTAAATGTATGCCAAAGGAAAAGCATAGTTCTGGGGATCTCTGAAACTTGAGCGATGAAAATGCCCACTGCAGTTGTAAACTATGCAAATTGAACTGGAATCTCGTCTATAAATGATGCAAAACTGGCTAATAGTTGACTACTAGCAATCTTATCCATGGAAAAAAGCAACACTAGTGCAAAAGTTTTACTACTGGCAATCAGTGAAAAATTACCTAACCTAAATAACTTAGAAATAATTAATGTTCTTTTTTCAGTAGTGTATAAAACGATATGATAGGGAAATACATAGAAAAACTTGATATATTTTACATTTGAGGATAATACTGAGATAGTTTACTATATCGAGAAGAAGTACAAGTAATAAAGCTGATGCATTTAGGGATTCATCTTTAAATTGCACAAAAAATACAAACCTTTTCTATTGATTCTTTTGAAAGTCCCATTAGACATGTTCCTTTATGATTCTCCATGTTAGATCAATATACATGTAACGTAAAAATCACAAAAAGTTGTCAAAGTAAAAGAAGCTAGTTTGAAATTACTTGAGTATAACGAAGTGCAATAATAGCAAAACAAGGCGAAGCAGGCAGTACGAGAGAAGTATATAGTCATACCAGTCAAAAACATTCAATGTGTTAAAAGGTTAAATGAGGTTATCAAATATAGGATTTGTGGTCGTTGAACTATATTTTTGTTTACAGTTACGATGAACCGTCTAATCTCTTAACTATTTTAAACTTTCTTTACATTCATGTATTCTGCGTTCTAATAGAAAAAATGTTAGAAATGGTATAATGTTCGTGACCTTTATTGCAGAGCAAAAGTTCCCTCTAGGGCACATCTACATAAATATATAATGATAATATTGTAAAATTTTTGCTGCAATGTCTGTTTTGAATATTGGTCATCAGTGTGTGAAACCCCAGGATCGGCACAAGGACAGGACCATTCTACCTTATTTACATTCCTTACCCCTACGTTTAAGCGTCCCCGAGGGCATTACATTTTGCACCAAGGGTACGTTTATTTCTGTATCAAATACAAAAAAACTAGAATTTTGAAAAAAGAACTATGTTGTTTTCTACTACTGAAAAATGTCAAGTCCGCTATTTCCAAAGTATTTACGCTAACATACATGTAAGTTGTTCAATCCTACAACAAAGTAAATCCGTTATCACTTTCAGTTGAGTAAAATATTGCAATTAAGAGTAAATACGGCAATTAAGAAACACTGGCTATAAACATTGACCCAGTCAGTCCACATGTAGAGTATCATTCGATGCATGAATTTGTTGCGCACAATAAAAGGGTCGCAATGGGGTTTGTTTTCATATATTGACCATGCATTCGAAGGTAACGAAGTATGTTAACCTTTGTGATTTGTGACTAATAGCCACTTTTCTATTTTCGAGTTTAGTAATATGAAATCCGCGGAGCGCGTTCAGTCAGAGAGTCGCCTCAATTAGGAAAGAATAATTTTAACGTCAGAAGTTATTTCTGAAGTCATGGTGTTTGATTGGTCAGCTTGTAACTTCCAACAGATTTCTACGTCAGTTGCTCAGTCAAGTGTGACTTACTTATTTAATGTGTTCCGTCTCAAGAGAAAGAACAATCAGCAGTAACTTAAAATTCTTTAGGTAGTTAGAAATGTAGGGTTAACGCACGTTTTTTTGTGTAACAACATCTGCAGAATCCCAAGGGATTGGTTGGTGCACGAGCCCGTAGGACAGACTATTAATTTAAACAGTAAACCAAGCAGAATTGTGTTCTGTCGGCACCTCACCTGCAAATTGTGTAAAGACAGGATGCCGTGTATGCCCTTTTCTCATAATTCCGAGCCTCTAAAGCTAAAGTTCCTACCGATATATTGGAAAAAGGGGGAGTCATGCTTATTTTACATATATTTACTATTAAAGAAATTACCACAACAAGAATGTCCGTTCGACATTTATAAAATATGCACTGTTTCTGTATGCCCTGGAAATGCATAAATAAAACATGTGTCCATAACAACCTGAAAAAAATTTTCAGGGATTAAATCGCGGCGTGTAAACTTACTTTGAGTCAAATACTCGTAATAATACAATAATAAGGAACGTCAATTCAGTCGCGTATTAAGAGAGGTAGCGCTTATTACAAGTTAAAGTAAAGTTAGGTTGAAAAATGATATTTTTAATAAAAATGCAGATGAAAAGATTTCATAAATCTCGGACCTTTCGACTTCGGCCAAAATTGATTCGGGATCCATAATTTGCTTACGTTGGACCCGCAACAGCATATTCAAAACGTTCACCAACAGCGCGTGCTCACGAGAATCTCCTTGTTTGTACACGTTTTTTCCCTGTTTGTGCATGCCCGAAATCGGCAAAAAACAAAGGTTTTATGCAAGAATAACTGTTAAAACATGTCTAATATGATGATACATGGCGTAATATTATAGGAAAAAATGGAAATGTGCTACATAACGAGTAATGCAAATGTACTATGTACCAGTTCGGCTTCGCTGTAAATTTGACCAGACCTTGTATTTTCCTTCAGTTTGCACAGCAAGAAAGCTGATTAGTAGTCCAGTAATTCTGTGTAATTGCGTATACCCTACATCCTCTTTACACAAGAGAAAGAATCTGTTTATAGAATGAAATTGAAGAATGAACACTGTTCGTCAATCCTAATCCTGTCTATGTTATACATACAATGGCAAAGTAAGTTTTCTATGTAAGTCCTGTTGTATACAGGAAAACTAAGTCATGCGTCTTATTATCCTGTTTTCTTTTATTTCTTGTATATATATATTTATATATGTAGTAGAGATTGTTCTCTTTTCAGTAAGAGCTTTTTCAAGATAGTTTACCTTGTGAAATTAAGTGGGGTTTACCTTTAAATTAAACAAAAAAGACACAAACCTTTTCTATTGATTCTTTTGAAATTCCCATTAAACCTGCTTTTTTATCATCATCCATGTTAAATCAATATATATGTAACATCAAAATCACAAAAAAAATTGTATAAAAGTAAAAGAAGTAAGTGTGCAATTACTTGAGCACAGCAATAGCCAAAACACGGCGAAGCAGGCGGTACGAGTGAATTAAATAGTAGATAAAAGTGTCAAAAACATTAAATGTGTTAAAACGTTGAACTTAAGGTTATCAGATATAGTAACAGGGGTCATTGAACTATATTTTTGTAGTTACGGTGAACCATCTATTCTATTTTATTATTTTTTTATATTTAGTAAAATTACTGTATGTATTCTTTGTTCTCACAGAAAAAAATGTTAGAAAAGGTTTAATGTTAGTTATCTTTATTGCTAATTAGTAATAATTTAGACATTCTTAAAGACATATCTGTGGGTTTTTATATAGGCAAAGAAGGAAAATTTTAACTAGCGGAGAGAATTTTCTTATATTTGCATGATCACAGAGCATCATATGAGAAACAAATTTATGGGGGGAAAACTGGGAGTCCCGATGCTACTTTTTGAGTAATCTGCACCTGAATGCGAGATTTTTGCTCTTTTAGGTCATTTTCAAGGGCAGATAACTCAAAATCTATCATACGGATACCTTATTTCATTTCACGTTATTTTTTGTTATTACATTTCAAGTCATTATGCAAAGTTTTTAACCATTCTATCAAACAGAATTTTGATGTGTTTCAATTAGTAAACATACTGCATTTTCCTTGAAAAAGGGGCATAATTTGAAAAAAAAATCTATTTGTTTGCGTAAGCGAGTATAGAATAAAATCCGTCTCATAGAATTTCTGCAAATTTTGTACAGTTGCATGAAATAAAGTAACAAACACTAATTGCAAATCAAATAAAGTGTAAATTACCATTACCTTGAGTTATCTGCCCTTGAAAATGCCTAAAAGAGCAAAAACTCGCATTCAGGGGCAGATAACTCAAAAAGTAGCACCGGGACCCCAAAATTTGTTTTGCATAAATTTGTTTCTGATATGATTCTTTATAATCATGCAAAGTTTAAGAAAATTCTCTCCGCTAGTTAAAGTTTTCCTTCTTTGTCTATATAAAAACCCACAGATACGTCTTAAAATAGTTAGAAATAATTGCTAGACACGTCCCATGTAATAATACCAACCAAAGTATTTTATTACATAAAACATCATTACAATGTTTATAGTAACATACTATGACGAGAGAGAAAACATGGAAATACATGAAACTATAAGAAACAATTTTAAGAGTTACAACAAAAACGGTTGCAAACATATAGACAGATTCTAAATATAACATGTAAGTTTACAAGCAGAGAAATACATTCTACAGCTTATTCTCATACAGTAACCCTAATCTTTTTTGTGAAATAGATTTGTTATGACAAGTCGTTAATTACTAATTTGAAAGAAGAACAAACTTATTCAGATTTGGCCAATGAAACAATTATGACTTGAAACACTTTTTCTTTGACTATATTTTGGGCAAACAAGTAGAAAATGAAATTCCGATAGTACAAGATTTGCAGAGTCGTTGTTCCCGAGGTATATTGCTGTATCTTCCTGTTTCGATAAATAACTGATGGGCAGACACCCGAAATCTAAAGAGAGCTAATAAATATTTTCAGTAATGTGTGCTTTCGAGATATTTCTCGCCCCAAAATGTATGCTTAAAAACAAATATGACTGTAAACGCGGAAAATTATTGATGTCAGAATACCACAACTGATCATGATTATCAAATATGCGCTGTTTGATCCGCATTAAAGTTTTAGTATCAACCAATTGATCCCTCCATACGTACGCAAATCCGTGCTCTTCCAGTATATCTTTTGCATGGGCTGTCTAATTTTCCCCCGTATGTTAAAATATTTTCGACATCGTTTCTCAAAAGAGTGTAAACTTTAAACGTCAACGAAGAATAATCTTGTGACAACAGTTTTTATACAATTTTTCAGGATATTTTCTTACGGAATATGTGTATCGGTACCCTACCAAGTTCGTCATATAGAGTCGATTTTGTTGATTGCCTGACGCCTAGTATACGTCGTAGGAATTTCACATGAATCATTTCAATGTCAGTTGCCGTATGCACTTTCCAGATTTCTGAGCAGAAGTTTAGGTCGGAACCGACTAATATATCAAATAACTGGATTTTTCTAGATATTGGTAAATCAATCTGTTGAAATATAGAAAACAGCTTGTGTAATGAAAAAAAGGCATGTTGACCTTATTTGTTTTTGTGTGCGTAGCCAGCGTCCTCAAGCATTGACTGTAGTGATTCAGGTGAACGTGCAAATAAGACCATTTCGTCGGCATACAATATGGGGAAAAGTTTCAAGTTATCAATGGATATAATAACATCGAAATGCGAATTGATATCTTGAATAATATCATTCACGAAAAACACGAACAATAACGGGGAACTCGGGTCTATTTTAGCTAGTATATTTATCAAAGTTACACTCGTTTATTATTGTCCATAAGTATTGACCTGGCACTCATTAATCTTCGCCAATATTTTCGGGCGTTTTCGTTAATTAACGCAAAATTTGTATCCTGAAAGTATCTACATTACTAAAGTAACATGAAAAGTACATCGATGACACGGTGGCGTAGAGGTAAGTTGTCTGACTTCAACGCACATTACTACGGGTTCGAAATCACTAAGAAATTTATATGTTTTTTTTTCTTCGATTAAATGTATTGTAATATCATCTTTAAAATTATTTCATGTATCATATTTCATGAATTTTAATTGTTTTCTCTTGTACTATTTATTTTCTGGAACGCTGGTGACAGGTAATTTGCCTTTTTATCTAAGATACCTTTAAAATAATCTTATTTCATATTTTTACAACGCGTCAATATGATTACTGTTAATAAATGAACCATAAGTATCACTATACGTTTGATCAAATAAGTAGAAAGTCTGCATATAAATTTTGGGGAAAAAAAGATATGGTCAGACGTAGGACTCGAACCCACAACCCTGATATTGGTAGCTAAAAGCTTTGTCTGCATAACTACCTGCACTTGGGACTGTATATCAATTAAGAATGATATATGAAATATTTAGTAGTAACGCTATTTAGGTTCAGAAACCGAAGATTAATTTACAGAAATATACGGAATATTCATGAGTGCCAGGTCAATACTTACGGACAATACTTGCCACATTTGGTTCCCCTATGTTTTATATGGGCGCAATAATACAATTGTACCATGACTCCACGAGACTAGGTATTCGTTGCTCGTAATTATTCTATTAAACAAGTTGTTGAAAAATGGTGATAATATATCAAAGGCGGACTTAAAGATTTCAGATGGAATATTATCGATGCCCGGGTTTTTATTATTACTCTGCGAAAAGACAGCCTCCCGAATTTCCTGAACTGGTAAGACCTACATATTCGGAGTACTCGTGACTTTCGGCGAATTGACTTTGTCAGCTAACGGCAATTTTCGTGTAAACAAAAAAAAAAATCTAATTTTTCCAAACTTTTTTAGATAAAATATGTGCAAATTTCTCTGAAGTGTTTTTAGAGTATGGACTTACTAACTGGCAGTGCTACTGAACTATAATTTACACCGATTTTGTTTTTATATATGCTCCTTTAGTAGTTCAATAGCATTAAAGGACGCCTTTTAATCATGTCCCTGTTTCAAGTTTAATAGAATGACAGCTGATTTCAACCTTATTCCATTGAAGTGCAATGTAGAAAAGTCTCAAAACACGTGTTATTTTATCAATGGACCGTATATAACAGGGAATGACAGTAGCCATTAGCAAGACGCAAAATCATCAGCCATTTTAAAAGAAAACAAGAATAAATTTATTAATGACTGATAATATCATCATTTCGTTGGCCTATGAGTTAGCGTCCGACCATATACGTCTGTAATACCCACTTCAACTAAATTATCAGTATAAATGAAAACTGCAACACAGTTTAGTTGGAAAAGGCCGCGACTTTATTTAACGATTTCTCATGGCAACTGGCAAGGTGAGATAATGTTTAAAATGCACATACTATACAAACAGCTAAAGATGTATATTGAAAATAACCTAATTTCATTTGCCCCAGCGACACTGCAAAGGTACAAACAAAATACATTAGATAAATAAAATAAAATTTGAATCAATCGAAAGAACAATTATCCCCAGCGATGGCTGCAAAAGTGGGAAAAACTGTTAGCAATAAACATTATCAAAGAACCAATTCGATTTGAATCATTATTTTCCGTCTTTTATTATTAATCACCTTGCCTAGTGCCATACCTGAAATGCACTTATGTGTGTTGAAGGGCCACTAAAATTATTATTTTATATACGTATATATACATTATAAATAAATAAAACTGCTTAGTAAAATAATAATTGCCCCAAGGTTAATAACAAGCGTTACTTATATCATATCAAAGTAGAAATTTGTTTAAGGTTTAGCAGTATTAGAAAAACATAGAAATTTTTTAGTGAACTAACAACATCCCTAAAAATTCAGTGAAAGTCTATGTTGTTCCATTGCTGACGAGGATTGAAATGGCCATACAAACGTGGCAAATCCAAAAACGATGTTCACGCTTTTTTCATTACAAATTGCGTTCAAAATACAAAGGGAAACAACTAGCGCACGACTAAATACTAAAATACTGTTCTCGTCGCGACCTCCTTACTGGAACAGGGGTCCATGAAAAATAAACAGGTTTATTATACACAAAAGGCAACATAAAACCCAATATATTGATTTACCGTAATTAAAACTGCACCACCAATCAATTCCCCGACGTATTACACAGACTCTTCTAGCGTAATTTAATGAAAAATTATGAACAATACAACACTGAAAAATATATAGAATCAATTATACATGCTTAGACGAAAACAAATACGTTTAACCTATGGCACTAGTAAAAAAAATCTAGGGTCATTATTTGACGCACGGGTACCGCCGAATGCATGTGGACTAGCCTTTTAAACTGCTTTGATATAAACATAATGAAAGAACTTTTAATCAAATTACCACCTATAAATGTTGAATACATCGATCGACTATAATCATATGTACACTACGTAAACAATACGTACCGTAACGGGCCGCACTGTTTATAAAATCCGACCATGAGAATAGTTTTCGTCTAAAATCATTTTTCATGACATGTGTATCTTTTTATAGAGAACAGGAAATTATGGTAGCCGCAAAAGTGAGGTGCCACATGAACCGGTTTAGGTCCCCAGTAGTGATTTTTGCCACTGAACGTTCCACAGCGGTGTTCCATGGTTTTATATTTATTTCGTTGTTTTGTCCTCGTGTGTTTGCTTTGTCTTTGTGTGTGTATGTGTGCTAGTCCTGTACGCGTCTGTGTGGTTTGGGTGGCAATTTGAGGAAGCTACCTTTTTGAAACATGGCCTACCTGTTAGAGATTCATCTTTGTTTTTTATGAAAGTTTTGAAGAGTAGGCCTATGCAATTTTACGTAATCGAATGCCAAATTGAAAATCAGGTACTGTGAAGTAGCAGTTAAAAGACGGAAACCACCGGTAGAAAACAATAACAATGAACGGTGCTTAAGTAGAAAATACTGTAAAGTAAAATATATCAAATGGGTTATGCTGTCTGCAATTTTATGCCCACCATTGCGGGATCGATATATATTGAAATATACACCATCTGACGTGTACGCGTCAATGGCCGACGGGATGTACATTCTATGATATCCTAGCACGACATCCGAACTACCAAGAACAAATGTATCAGATAGCACTTCTGTAAATTTTCAATTATTCATATCATCAACACTAAAAAGGGGATTTCATTGCTAATTCCGTATACATAAGTTCTGTTAGTACTTTTAATGACTCTCTAGAGCTCAGGACACAGAAATCAAAAGAAATAAAGAGATTAGAATTTCAAAATACCAACTAACCAGTGTTAAAGTATTGGGGAAATTTAGTCATCAAATTTGGGCTGAAGTTTTTTCAAAACTATAATAATTTATTTAAGAAGATCTGATGATTTCATTCTGATAAATAAAGGCATATGCAGTACAAGCGATATAATTTCGTTGCATTTTATATGGAAACGAAACTGCTAATGAAAATAAAATAGAAAGTTAGTTATAAATAAATTCTAATACCAAAAGCAACGAACAAATGTAAAAACTATATGGTAAAGAAAAATATTGCACATGTTGGAAATATATACATAACAATTGCTCTGGCAAAATATATTTGTATTAGTCAAAGGATGGTAGTTTAGCCACAAGTAATCCGAATAACCATTCTCGGTGCCATAATCTATTCAGAAAAAGTTATTCTTAATTACATATGGGCTATAAAACGTTTGGTAACTGGCATAAGTCATTGTTTTCTTTATATCACTTATTTGTTTCTTATTATCTAATAGAATTTAACATGGGCTGTACTGTTCGCAGTCCTATTGTAAAAAAGATAGTTAATAGACTATTTGGTTTATCTTTTTCTTATATTTTTAGAAAGGAATCCCATGTTTTTGTAGTAAGCTACTATATAAATGTAAATATATGGAATGCGTTTATGCGGATATAAATTACGTTGGAATTTCTTGCAGATCATCCAAGAACCGCTAGAATGTTACATTGATTTGCATGAACACCAAATGCGGTTTACATCCATCTAAACGCACAAGAAATATAGCATTCTATTCCTAAATGTTTACAATGAGCAGACCAAGTTACTAAAATGAATGTTTCAGCAAGGGGTTCACTATTGACAAAATGTTAAACTCTATATAAAAACAATGCCATCTACCCCTATCAGCCGTTTATAACTTCATTAGTTGATCGTATGGCGGATTTTCGTAAGTACATAAAACATAAGGAACATATAATGTATTCATTCAAAAGCCCGAAATTATCCTGAATTAATTAACACAGAATAATCTATCTTTCATAAATTAATTCATCCATAGTTCAAAAATAGTCTTTCAAAAATAAAATAATTTTAATACCGGTAGTAATAATTTAGAAATCGAGAGACACTCATGATCTTACAGCTCTGTCCGGAAGCTAAGGCGCTCTGCAGCTAAAGTGCTGCCTAGCTAAGGTTCCCCAGTTTGTCTAAGTATGACGTGTCAATTGCGTCGTTTTAGTGGAATTTCAGTGTTAGTCTCGCTTTTACTATAGTTGAGCTATTTTACAGAAAATTGATATGATTTCAAGTTTAGAAAATAGATTAACTGATCAAAACTCTTCTAAATAATTATCATAACGATACTGTCGTGGTATTATAATCACCAGCAAAGATAGATGGACGTCTTTGCGATTTAATTTCTTTGGCATCAAAGTATGTCTTGGGCTTTTCTGAAGTACCTGACAAGTTTTCCGTTAGCTCTAATGGTTTACTGTAAAATTATTGGCACGAAATATATTGGTTTTGACCAAAAGGGCTATTTCGTGGGAATATGAATCCGTGAATTTCACTTGTTCACTGGGACTTAATTACATGGATCGACTCAACCAAATAATCCGAGAAAATAGACTCTTACGAAAACAAATTATTCTGTTTTAAAAGCCTGTGGTTTGTATACTCAATACAAAATATAAGATTTCAAGATTGATTTGGAACATTCACTATCTGCGCGCAAATCAGATTGTATTATGATGATGTCCCTGATCAAATCGTTTAAATTTAAATCAAATATTATAATTTTCTTCCTCGATGCACTATACGGTATACGTTGTTTTGTTTTGTTTTTCTTTTTCTTTGATTTAAATGCCAACTATTTCCCTACACAAAGTTAAAAATGTTAATGCACGTACTGCAGTCATCAGGCACAAGCAATGTATTCAGTTGGATGAGACTTAAATAAACTATATATATATATATTCAGTTTAACTGTTTTATATAGATGCTAATACTGCATCATTTTCTTGCCTCACCTTTATTAAAAACAATGTTCCGAAGCATCGTTCATAAAGGTAATTTTACAACATGGTGTTTGAAATTAACTTGTTATATCTTCAATCACATACGTGGAGCTATAAGGAAATAAACTACAAACGTTGTCAATTTTTGAACTTTTAGGGATAAAAAATGCTGAATTTTAAAGCTTTATAATTTACAAAATTTTGATTTGGCGGCGTACAGATGGTTATTCTCAATTAGAAAACTAATCCACAGTGTGAAAATAGCGTTTTGACATTATTTTAAATATGTTTCTTGTTTGCTTTTTCCAAACGTTTGGCATTACCGTAACAACAAATACATTTTCCTCTAACTAGAACACACTTGAAGCTGTCAACATCATTGAAAACATTATTTTGCGAAACAAAAGTGTCCCAAAGGTTCAAAAACTTCGTATTATTTCTACACAGATTATGACTGATCTGCTCACAATCAGCGTTACGGAAATGACATAGTACAGTTAACAGACGCTATATTTGACGTTAACATTTAGTTTTAAAGAAAGGTTTCCAAAAATATGTTAAACAATTGTATAAAACATAAATTACAGAATTGTTTTCTGTTATGAAATCTCCGTTTTCAATGACAAAATGTCATTTCCGTAACGACCACGTTATGTATTTTAAATTCAAGATGTGGAACCATGTACGCAGAATCTACAAGTGTGTGTTATGCTCTTAAATCTAGATATAGCAATTTTTCTAAAATAAGCGTTACGGTAATGACAAACAAAAAGTATACTAACATAAAATAAAACATGTTGACCATCTGAATATACATATTCCATTACATTTTGTAAAAGACAAAGTGTTTCAAATGAAAACATCGCAACATTCTTCTATGACACCCCTTTAAATGTTAATAAATACTTAAATCTGTTCAGATATCACAGGGATTCCACATGGGTTACGGAAATTATGTAAAATCTAGGGAATGAAAGTCAATATTTTTTTGTAATTTTATGCCAGTTATTTTTATGATGTTACTTGCAAGTAGCTCATAAATTTATGTCAAGCAAACAAGTCTACTGAAATTAGCTAATAACTGTAGCCTGTATGCATTAAATTGATTTGTTGAAGTCACGTCCAGTTGAGAGACACGTAGTTTTCCTTATCTCTGGTCATGATAAAAGAAAGTTTTTACTGAAATATAATAAAAATTTGGAATAAACAACTGCTATCTGCCACATATGTATTACTAAAGGTACTTAACATGTGTTATATTCATTTTTGTCACCGGAATTAAAGGAAAAATACTTCAAAAGTTGGGGGACAGGAGCTCCTAAAAATATAGAATGACATCTTGATCATCTCTAGTTATTTCTAAAACGCATAATTTAGTAGTTAAAAATAATTTTCGTTTCTGATTGGCATTAGATATATGCTATCTTTATCATTTTCCTAGCATTATCTTTGTCTCGGACATGAATCAATATTGCATTCCAAAACAGTTGCCGTTCGAATTTTGGCTAGTTTTGTCATACCTTTGTGACAATCAACTTATCACAGAGATTATTTTTACATTCTTTATCTCTAATTATAGTTATCAAAAATATTTTTAAAAAATGCACAATTAATAGATTATTTTTCGCACTTTATTAAATTTTCTTAATATTCAATGACTACTTCAATAAACCGTTTGTCAATGTCTGATGTCAGTATCAAACATACCCACTGTAATGTCACAACATCTGGTGATCTGCCGATATTTCCCTCATTACCAGTCATTTTGTGATATTTTCGTGATTCTTCTTATTGCCTTTGGAATTTATTTTGAATAGTCACTTTTTCAAATAATGAATGTGTTACGTTAATATACTTCTGTTTAATAGTTTGAGTAGGTTTTTATACTATACTTCCCGTCGTCGTCTACAATTTCTGTTTGGCAATCAGGAAGACGTGAGCCTTTCGAAGCAAAGCAGGTGGAAAGACACTTTCTACAGGTCCGTAGTTTCGTGGTACTTTACAACTGATGTGATTAATAACAAAACAATGCGCTCCATTTTCAAAATTGATTCGTTAACACAACAACTCTTGTTTTACTTGTTTCATATATCACAGGATAAGAAAAGTAGTGCTTCGTCAGAGGGACTCGAACCCAAAATCCGATGATCTGCCGACAGAGCTACCAGTTAACTCACAAATTTTCTGCATAATTTGTAAATTATGTTCTATACTGTGACAAATCCCCTCGCCAATTTTTAAAGTCGCACTCGAATGTCTGTGGGTACTTTATAAATAAAACCCTTACACTCGCTGGAAACAAACCAGTACAATTACCGTGACAGTCCCACAGTGGGCACCAATGTTACAGGGTGTACAGATCGTGCAGCAAGACAGGGAACGGCCCGGGGCCTCAGAATATCCACACGATGTCTACAGACTACGTTAATTGACCGTTTACATATTCAACACCCCATCCGCCCTCCGTTTTAAGATCATGTTACAAACTGCAAGATATGCAAGTCTTTACATGGCTGCCCTTTATGCAAGAAGCTCTGTTTTAAGGTAATTCGCCCATTTCACGAAGGAATATTTTATCCATCTACTGTCACTGCTCATTCCGTTTCATTTACCACATTAGCCGTTTCTATCCCAATGAGTATTTTGTTGTGTCCAAACATAGAACCTTTGACAAATAAATGTTCCAGGAGTCTTCGAAAAATCGTCACCTGAAATAAAATAAAAAGATATTGACAGGATTGTATAAGGGCACAAGAATCTAGAATTTGTATACTTGTAATTGCCTTGTTCAAGCGCAATTCTTTCATCAGTACACCAAGATTGAGACGGTTGTTTCCCACTCCATACGTAAATCAACGTGCACACAAGAGAGAGGGAAATGATAGACCAATATACTCGCTTGAATACTTGCACAAACTAATGACTTAAGGTTTTAATATTGTACACAGTATCATAGTGAAAATATAATACGTTTTACTAAACTAAGGGTAATAATACTTGTGTTAATCTTGCCTAATATTGAACTTCTATATGTCCTTGTAGCACTTTATACATGTGTGAGATCCGTGAAGAATGATCTCGAAAATAATGTGTTTGATATGTTAGTGTCGCATGTGGACATTTTGCCTAATTCAATAACCATAACTCCGGTGTTATTTCATCAATCTTAACCATAATTGCAATTGTCCATAACACTGCATCGGAACGTGCACAAGCAATGAGGTATCTAATATGAAATAGTTAGTTTGACCTCTTCAGTTGTCATCATTCTGGAGTAATTGAAGTAATCATGACCATTATTGCACTTGTCTAAGACCTTGACATCATATAAAGTTTATGCAAGTTTCAAGAAGACTTCTGAAGAAATGTGGTGTGTACGTGTAAAGGTAACAATTGCTTGTTTCTTGAGATACTAAAGGTGACAGGGAATCAAGCTAATAACAATAATAAAGTTCATTAATTATGTAACCGTGCCTTTTCTCGAAGTGCAATGATCAATTTCAAAACATTTTAAGGAAAATGATTTACAGGCAGTTGTGAGGAACAATCAAAGTTATATTAACATTTCAGTGGAATAACAAAATTGGGATAACCAATTTCTTAAAAATTCTGAAAACTTTCCTGCAGTCAGATTCGGAGTTCCTATATTTTCGGATCTTTGGGATCACAGAGTACGTCGTTTGTTACAGAATTCCGTTAGAGCCCGTGCTATGGTGTGTTTCATAAAAAGACTCACAAAGCAGCGTCTGCTATTATTTTACTTGGTTGCGATCAATGCTTCCCAAAGGATCTTCTTATAATAATATGGATGATAGAACGATGCCAGAAAAAACGGTAATCTATGTAAATTCATATCAACAAAACAAAGAAAAACAAGAAATTAAAACATTTGGAGTTAACTTTCTGTATAAAAATGCATTGCTTGTTACTGAAACAAATACTGTTTACAAAAATAGACAAGTGTTGAAAACCATTTGTTTTTTTGTTTTTTTCACTAGCATAGAAATAAAGCAAAAAATTTTCATTACTGCCGATAAAGACTAGGATGAGTGGGAATACAATAAATAGTTAGAATACACATTTTTAAACTATGTAGCCCATCAACAATAGTAAAATACGAAAGTTTACTACATGGCGCAAAAAAGTCCTTATCTGATTTACAAATGGATACATAACATATCATTAATATCCATTTGAAAACTTTAGAAGGAAATTTGAATACTTAAATAAGAGCATTTTCTACCAGTGTATATAATTGAATACTAACTACAAAGGGATATAACCGATTGAAAGCTGAATTTTATACATTAAAACTCCAGTATATGCTGTTTAATCACATAGTAATTTTAAATATCTACAAATTTTGACAGATTTTCAAATAACAGTTCTTTTATATATTTTTTCAGAAAAGATTATAGAAAAACGAAAAAGCGTACCTCTTTCGATTTTGAATAAATTGCCAACGCATTGGTGGGTTTCTTTATTCCAGTATCATTAAACTTGAATCTTGCAGTCACATATATTGCCAGATGCAGCAAAACAATCAACAAAACAAATATCAAAATGTTTGTTTGTTTGTTTTGGGTTTAACGCCGTTTTTCAACAGTATTTCAGTCATGTAACGGCGGGCAGTTAACCTAACCAGTGTTCCTGGATTCTGTACCAGTACAAACCTGTTCTCCGCAAGTAACTGCCAACTTCCCCACATGAACCAGAGGTGGAGGACTAATGATTTCAGACACAATGTCGTTTATCAAATAGTCACGGAGAACATACGCCCCGCCCGGGGATCGAACTCACGACCCCGCGATCTAGACCAACGCTCTTACCTACTGATCTAAGCGGGCGGGCAAATATCAAAATGTAAAGCTTCTTAATAAACTTCTTCTCCGACATCTTTAATCTTATGTTTGAACACGTGTAATGTGTAATGAACAAGAGTATGTCTAACCACGAAGGGATAGGTTCTTTATTACAACGATATCCGTAAAAATGATTATCTTTCTACCGACATAATGCAAAAAATATTGATAAAGTCATCCGGGTCTTTCGCATTCTTGACGAAATTCGTTCACACTTTTTTACAATAATTATTAGGTTTTACATCACCGTGCTGATATCCTACTAGTAATCAATAAACTTTAGGGTCGTCTTGGGCTTTAACAGAATCGTTACCGGGCACCATATATCACGTAAGTACTTAGAGATGCAAGCTACAAGTAACAATATATGGCAATTTTCAGGTCTCGATGGCATAATTTGGCACGAAACATGTGCCATTCTTTCTTACCTGTTGCTCTGCGCACTTGTAAATTTCGAGCTGATACTTCCATAGCTTATTCAGTTACTCTTGTCTCTAAAGGAAACAAATATTTCTGTCTGTGTTCATAATCTGACAATTTGTAATATTAAACATTCTAATATGGAATACTTATCACCAGCGATATGTTAGCTCGAAACCTCATTCACTCGTTTCGTAGTTACTATTTGTCGTGACTTATTGCTTAGCGATTCAGTCAGCTTACTTCGGACATCGTATACGCGAAAAATGCTGAATGTATTTTGTTTTCAATAGAAGAAATATTTTGTCAAAAATTTCCATTACTAGGAATGATTTTAAAAGTCTAGAGAGCGGGTATATAAGGTTAGACATGAACTTAGCAATGAGAAAACTCAACAGAGAAGAACTGTCAAATAAAGAATGACTTACGACTTTATCTCTTTATTCATTCCTTAAATTTATCCTTTAGGGTTACCGTGACAGTTACCCTTGTGTTATGTTAAAATTACCATACTGCAAAACATTTAATAAAGTTAACAATGTTTTTGCAGATGTTTGCGTGAACTTTGACTATATTTTGCAAGATGTAGATTAAAGCTATACAGCATTCTAGACGTCCCTATACATCATGGTAGTAGAAACATTTTTCTTTAATTTTAGCTCTATCAAACAAATGGTCAGTCAACGTATCAAATTTGTTTTCGACAATGAATTCAACATTTAGATATTTTGATAATTTGAATTGTCGAGTGTATAATAGAAATAGAAATTTCTATATATGTCAAAAGTAACAACAATAAAAAAAGAACTTGTAAAGGTGGGTCAAACAATTGTACCTGTCAGTCATGGATGGTATTTAGTGTCAGAATATTTCTTTTGGCGAAGTGTTCGAACTTATTATCTACACTCATATAATCAGTATTTACAATTCTATTCCATTGTAAATAAAGTAAATTCTAATTTCGTTTCTGATCGATAATATCCTGCACTTAATGCAATAAAGCACATACATCTACTTTGCCAAAATCGTTTGTCCTCTTCTCCTACATTGCAAAAAACAACTAAGCAAACAGAATTGCTCGTAAAGTTTTGTTTTTTGCTGATTAACAACTGTTGATAAAGGCTATTACATAGCAAATGAGAAAACCAGGCTATAAGCGATCAAACAATAGATAAATACATATTTTTCAAACATCGTACACTAACGTGAAAAAAAGAAATTTACTTATATATGGCACTTCTAAACAATAAATTTTGTACTCAGATGCCAGCCATTAATTAGTTCCGTGTTGAAATTTTATATATCGTAAGAACATTGTTTAACAGTGACCTGATTACGTGTATTAAATTAAAACTAACAACACATGACCAAACAGCCAAAATATATCCACCTAAATGATTTCTATCTGCTATTCATTTATTTATTCTTATCGTTTCTGAAAATCAAAACTCGCTTACTATTAAAATAATCTGACCATAACATAATATTATACATTTTAATATGGAATACTCTTCACCAGTGACCTGCGGGTATTAAGCTGTTCTTACAGTGATACATGTTGCTATGGTGGCTGGTTTCTGTCATGTTAAGTTGTCGTGTGTCTTGTTGTCGGGTTTTCGCCCCGCTAACACGACAGAACAATAACACTATAAATAAAGAAAGTGTCGTGTCATGGGTCGAAGACATGATAGTACAACAGCTGGCTACATCAAGGGCACCAGAACAATATTTTTTACCAGCCAATACGAAAACTTGACAAAAGGTAACGACACTTTGTGTAAAGTCTGTCGAGCTGTCGCACTGCCATCTCTTTACTTTTGTTTAATTGCCTGCCAACATGACAGTACGACAGAACGACACTTTCTGTCGTCGTAGAATGTTCGTGTTGTGTTTTATCCTATAGCGCTATAATCATTGACCATGAATAAATCAAATTGTCCTTTTTCACATTGATTTCGCATTGTTAACACATTAGGGGCTACATTATATAAGTTTTGGACCTTGACTTATTTTAACATCTTTTGAGTAGTTTATCACGAAATTTACGTATATACCCGGTATGCATTGTACACGACAGCACGACAGAACGACGCTTTCTGTAGTTTTCGTGTTGTCCTGCTCACACTGGTTATTCGGGTACCTACTCGAGTGAGCGATACCGCCCTCGTGTGATTTATATACATGTAGGTTGTATAGGGTATATAAAAACAATGCCAACGTATGACACATATTTAAGCATGTTGAACATTTTAAAGACAGAATCGTCCGAGGAAATGCATTAATTCGCACTGGTGAAAATATCAGTCCTCAGTAATATTGACATGACTACACAGTTTGAAGAAATGTAACGAAATTCATGTAATTTGACGTTTTGAGACGTATTTTTCTTTGTTCGAAGTTGAGATATCTGAATTTGCCACTCTCCTTGGTAAAACTATGCATACTCAACTATAAAACGAATGGATCGTGTACCTGCAAGATATTTTTGTTGATAAAATTTCAATTATATGCATCCTGTCGCTGTTTCTGATGGTACCTCTGACGATGGTTGAAAATAAACAATGATACCTACCCGTTTGCACATGGGTACCGTCTTCGTTATGTCAATGAACATTTATAAAACTCCCCGCAGCGACTACTTCCGCAATACGGTACACTTAAATGAACAATTAAAGATACGGTAATCGCTTTGAGGATCTGAAAATAAGAACTGGAAATGTGAAACCTGACCTTTAGTAGATCTATTTGATTAGAATGTTAACTTTAGAAATGTAAAGAAGTGAGTTAGCAGTATTTCACCAATATCAAATCTTCCCTCACACCCACCCTCTATTCTACACATTCTGTTATCTTGCCTACTTGGAGTTTTTCTTTTTCTCCTTCAGTCTCATTATGAAAGCGACCAAACTTGTCGTTGAACCGTGCAAAAGTGCTTATGTTAAGACCTTCTTTTTCTTCCTGAAAGGGAAATCGGGCCCTCTCTCTGGGCATGTATGCGTATAGGGAGAGGCTGCGGCTTCATAAATCTGCCTTTTATCGTATCTTGTAATTATAGGTGCACCATCCATTAAGTTCGTGCTAATTATGCGACTTATTTACAAGTGCATACAATATACACTACTGTATAAGTGTCTTACAGGTGACTAACTGAAGAAAAGGAAGTAGATATGGAAGTCTGGTTATCAGATCCAATCTCTTTTAATGTTTGTTCACACACTCCTCACAGCGGTTGTAAACGTTAAATGTACGTCAAGGGAGGAAATCTGTGAGATTCAAGATTTCAAGATTTTATTTATAACTGGATCCATACTGACATCAGTATTATAACAACAACAAATTTAACAAAACAAACACTTAAAGGGCCTACATAAAATAAAACAGTAGTTTTACGGTCATAATAGATCTGATACAAATATTTTGTAAGCAAAAGATAAAAGACGGTGTACATTTAGAATTAACCAGGTTTGTAACTGAAGAAAAAGAAGCAGATATGGAAGTCTGGTTATCAGATCCAATCTCTTTTTAATGTTTGTTCACACACTCCTCACAGCGGTTGTAAACGTTAATGTACGTCAAGGGAGGAAATCTGCGAGATTCAAGATTTCAAGATTTTATTTATAACTGGACCCATACTGGCATCAGTATTATAATAACAACAAATTTAACAAAACAAACACTTAAAGGGCTACATAAAAACGGTAGTTTTACGGTCATAATAGATCTGATACAAATATTTTGTAAGCTAAAAGATAAAAGACGGTGTATATTTAGAATTAACCAGGTTTGAAAACAGTGTTTTAACTGGCCAGCAAATAAACTGCCAGTGACAAAAACCTATTCCTCCCAAAAAAATTGAAGTATTTTCTGTACAAACAATGCTTACTTAAAAAGAAGAATACTATCATTACTATGAAATAAACGTTGAAATGACATTACATTTGACTGTTGAAAGTCATTTGGTATATATTTTACTCTGTCTAAATTTAAGTATGGACATTCTATAATGTAATGAAATTCATCTCATAAAGATGTATTATTACACAGATAATAAATCCCGTTATTGAGCTCAATATTCAAAAATATCCCTTTTTCAACTTGTAACAAATTGTTCCTACATCGGGAATGACACGTGGATATTGCGAGATTTGTTGGTAAAACTTTGAAATAATTTTCAAACTCAAAGGTTGTTATAAATATTCTGTAACACAAACATTTTCTGGAAATTTGCAAAGTTTTTTTTTCATTCCAAGATTGAATAAACTGGCCTTCAACCTCTGTTGTACTTTATTGAGAAAATACACTGGTGAAAATACTGATTGATTCAACCAGTATTTAGCAAATCCAAGTTGTTCTAAAAGTTCTTTTACATATGAAATCCAAGAACAATAATTTACATTTTCTGATGGAGTCTCTACATGAACCTGTAAAGTACGTTTTTGTTTACCATTAATAATTGTACACTAGTAGTTCAATATTCTATTTCTAATTATAACATCTATTTAATGCGGTTTGTAAATCATTTTCAGATTCTGCAAATAACACTGTATCGTCTACATAAAGTAACAAAAATAACTTGAAAACATTTCTGAAATATCTTCATTTAGCAGGTCCTTTACATTGTTTGATAATTCCACTAATCTTGAAAAAATAGGCATACGTGAGTCTAAATCATTCAAGAAAACAGAAAATAAGATTGTTGATAAATTTTCACCTTGTCGTACACCAGTTGAGCTATAATGAAGAAATTTGATAGACCTTGGCTACTCTTTACACAAGATTTGGCTTTATCATATATTGTATATTTAGCCTCAAAGACTTTGTAATCAATGTTATGCTGCAGCAATTCATTTCATAAACACATAAAATCGGCAGAATCAAACGCTTTCTTGTAATCTACAAAGGCACAATACAAAGGCACAATATAAGAGCAGATTTGTTTGTGTATACTTTAACTTACTCCCCTTAGATTCATAATCACCATTTGCAATACAGAAGTAGCAACAGACGATTTTCAACATTTTGATGATAAGCAAATTCCTCGATGCTTGAATTGTTCGACAAACCTGCAAACCTACTAAACTTCATGTCCTCTTTACCTATCTTAATCAAGCGCTTAGCTACCTTTACGCAAATACGCAGCTGCGTAGTGAAATTCTGGCAATTATACACAATTAATTGGCTAGTGTCATGCAACGGAGATGGCTTCATACACTATCACTGCTTACTTCATATTGTGTTTGAAGTACAGTAAACTCCGGTTTTAGCGAACTCATCGGGACAAGCAAGTGCGTGTTCGTTATAACCTGAGTTTGTAATAAAAATAAAGCGAACCTGTTTCTTATAGACATTATTTATATAGCAAACTGATTTATATGATTAGTTGATTTAACGTGCATTGAAATTCACCAATTGTCTTTGTAGTTTTATAACAATTTAGGTACAGTTTTGCAATTTATCTCATAATCCTACTATCTGATTGCTTATTTTGTAATAATCCTGACCATGTGAAATATTACAATCATACGCTGTCTAGGAGGAAATTTCTATAACAAAATTATAATACAGTGTTAACAATTAATAAAATGTTAGTTGAGAAATCGGAAAAAAATTACATTTTCAAGGCTAAAAGCTTTTGAATATGACTTTTTGTATAACACTGCAGACGTAATTTGTCTCGCATAATATTTACTTTATCTTGAGCTGAGCGCGAAACTACTGTAACGGTATATTCGGTACCGTATATAAATAAAAAATAAGATATAATAGCTTCACGCTCAGCCTTTGATATCATAGAATTATGTTATAATTGTACTTAAGTGTATGAAATTATCAATTATTATTCCATAGAAATTAAAATTCAATAGAAATCCGTTCACACTTTGAATCCTTGGAAAAAAAAACAACTGCTCATTTAAACTTCTAAACCTAGCTGAAATACAATATGAGAAGCGGTTGGTTTAACATTTAGTAAAATTCTTGGGCAAGCTCAGTACATTTCATCAGTTTGCAAGACGAAACCCTGGGGTAAACAATTTCCCATTCTTTAACTAAATCAGCATGCAAACAAGAGGGCGAATATGACCCAATATCGCTTACCTGAACACTTCGAAATAAATGTACTTCATAACGGAGTGAAAGTATAACATTTTTTTACCAAATTAAAGGCCAAAATTCTGGTGTTATTAATGGCATACTTTAATATTATTGGACCTTTCTTTAGATCGTATGGCCATTAACATTGCATCCGTTAGTTTCGTGAAACTAAGTCAAGGGCCATTCTTTACCTTTATTAAAAATACCATGCCCATTATCGAATGTGTCGTCAAATCTTGTCGTCATTACATTATATGTAGTTAAGTTTCACGAAGATTGTGCCAGAAATGTGTTCCCTAATGTGTTAACAATGTGAAAAGAACAATTTCTTACTTTCTCATGACCAATAATTCTAGTGTTCTTGAATAAATCATGTCCAATATCAGACTTCATCGAAACCGTGTGGCGATTACTCAAGAAATTACTGCGGTAACGTGCCCATCACTGACTGTTGACGGATGACGGATTGACGGGCGGACGGAGGGTGATAGCCCTGGTAAGCAAAGATTTGCATCTTGACTCCAGACTTTGAAACCTGTTACTTTGCAGAAGTTGTTATGTAATCAAGTTCTTTCCCACACCTTTAAAGGTGTTTTACGGCCAATCAAGGCGTATCTACCTTAAAGTAAATACATTTATCAAAACTGAATTTAAATAACCGATTTCAGAAACTCAGAAAACATCAATATTAAAAATGAAGTTAAATTATTTCATAAGAACATTTTGTAACAATGGCAGCTTCACCAGATAAAATTTTAAAAACATATTGATATTTAGTATCATTCGTCCTCCACCTTTGCTCATTCATGTGGGGAAGTTTGCAGTTACTTGCGGAGAACAGGTTTGTACTGGTACAGAATCCAGGAACACTGGTTGACTGCCCGCCGTTACATGACTGAAATACTGTTGAAAAACGGCGTTAAACCCAAACAAACAAACAGGTAAAAACAGTTTGCAGATGCAAATATGTGTTATTTTAGGTTCGCAGACCACCACTGAATGGCATTTCACTAGGAGCTATTAAACCTACAATTTTCTTTTCATCTTTCGTTAATTTATTTCATGAAAAAATAGTTGTAGGAAAAAGTGACGTTCTATAAAGATACTTAAATGCGACCTGCGGTTGTCATGTTATATGAAACTAAGAAGGACTTTAATTACTGACCTTTAACCCCCAACCTTTTATCAACAGACAACTAAAGAAACTCTTTAAGATGTGTGATATGTTTCACATATTTCTATGAAAATTTTAAAAGAATTTCTGATATATTTTTCAGATAAGAAAACTATAAAAAAATTCAAGAAAAAAATGACTTACCTCTTTCTATTTTGAGTAAACTGCCAACAAAACGATATGTTTCTTCATTCTATTTTCATTAAATCCAGATGTAGCGACCGTCAAAAATCAACAATACAAATATCATATGTGTCGCTTCTATATAAAGAAACTTTTTTCTCTGACATCTTCAGTCTAATGTAGCTGAACTCCGTACATAACTATTTATATTACGAACCGTGCATGAGTAATTCTGCTTCCTCTTGTCCCTTTGGCAAAATTTTTATCACCAGAATATCCGAGGTTTATATTTTACTAAATTAATTCTAAATTAATTATATAATTGTCGTGTCGTCTGCTACCCGCATCTGTCAACTTACGAAAATTACCTTATTCTTCTTAACCAAGTTCTTTCATTATTATACGTCCGTCTGAAAGACGGGCGGGCGGCGTCCACAAACTTTTCTCGGAGCATTTCTTCTTCAAGCATGGAGGGATTTTGATGTAACTTTGCACAAATGTTCACCATCATGAGACGGAGTGTCATGCTCAAGAACCAGGTCCCTAGGTAGGTCTACGGTTAATGTCACACTTAGAGGTCAAAGGATACAAGAATGAAAACTTTGTCCGGAGCATTTCTTCTTCATGCATGGAGGGATTTTGATGTAACTTGGCACAATTGTTCACCATCATGACACGGAGTGTCACACACAAGAACTAGGTCCCTAAGTCTAAGGTCAAGGTCACACTTAGAGGTCAATGGTCAAATGCCAGAATGACAGCTTTAGTTGTCGACGGCCTTACTTGGTGACTACTAGTATTGCACTTTTGTTATTATTAGAAATCACAGATTGGTACCGATCTCCTCATATAATTTATTGCATCTGATTATGACAACACATACGGTTTAGATAAAAAGAATTTAATTAATTTTGTAAGTATCAAATGACAGTAAATCTTGATTTTGTTTTGTTTGGTTTTAAGTCAAACGAACGCATTTTAGGTAGCAGATTAAGACACCAGGTGCTCTTCCGTGCATGGGCAGGCGCCTGAGTAGATTTACCGACCTTCCATAAGCCAGATGAACGACTTTCTTCAGATGGATGACTGCCTCGTTAGAACTAGTCCGAGAGCTCACGGACTTTTATTGCAACAATTGAGGCCAAAAGAAGTTTATATATTTTTGGAAACAATATTTCATATCCTCCATGAAAACCCATTTCTTAAGTGTCAAAGCCGTGCCTATCTATATTTTGTTCACCTATGTTTGTGATAGGGGAGGTAAAACTCACTTGTAAAAATATTAGGTGGTAGGGTAAAGTTTACGTCTACAAGTTTTTTCCCTGATTAATTACAGTAATTATCTTATTGTCAGTAAATGTATATATGACCAACAATGACAGCAATAAGAAATTCATCAAAAAGGACTGAAGGGCAAACTGGATATTCAAGGTCAAAGGTCAGATTTATGTTAAAATCACAAAAAATGGCACATTTGAAATTTATTTTTATTCTTAAAAAATAGTTTGTTATCATAAGTCACTCATCTTTATTTATGTAATGTGAATATATCAGCCAAAATCAGAAATGCAAATTTTATTGCAAAAAGTCAAGGTCAACCCTGATAATTGAAGGTCAAAGTCCATTTTCATGCAAAAATGTGAAAATTATTATCTTTACTTTTTTTAATCTGCTTAATATGTCTTCACATTATTAGTCACTGAAGTTAATTCGTTTTAATGTTTGTATGTCAGGCAACGTCACCAGTGCAGATGTAACCCCAAATCTGCCAAGAGTAAAGCTAATATCAAAGGTCAAAGGTCAAATTTGTGTTAAAAATTGCACGAATAGCTTCCTGTTTGAAATATAACATATGTTTTCATCATTATAAGTAATTGCTCGTGGTTTATTTTAGTGTATATATGTCTCACAATGTCAATATAGAAGATATCGTCTAAAGGCAGACAAGTTCAAATGTAATATTAAGGGTCAAAGGTCATTTTCAAGTAAGAGAATGATAAAATAGCTGTTTTACTTTTCTATTTTTTGACAATTTCCTGTCGATCTAGTCAATGATATCTGTTCATTTTAATGTATAAATGTTAGGCGATGTGTTGTATGCACATATAATTTAAAAACATTCAAGTTCAACCATAATATGAAAGGTCAAAGGTCAAAAAGTGAGTAAAATGTTGCAATAATATCACCTATTTGTAATAATTTTTATTGTTTAAATGTATTTGTTTTGTCATTTCGGTAACTGATCGTTGTTCATTTTACTGTATATATCTCAGACGATGTCATGGAAGAGAAGTCAAGGTCAAACCTGGTATTAAAGGTCAGGGGTCACTTTCGTGTAAAAGATCAAAATGTAGCATACTTACCCATTTCACACCCATCAATATCTTTGCTGGGAAAAGTCTTTGGAAGCCCGTGACTTGAACTACTTCTCGGATACGGAGGTGCATTCAGATACGAGGGACAGTCGGAAATTATCCGGACTTTTTACTCTTTCTCAAAAAACGTTCAGTATTGTTCAAAAATTCATTTTAATCTTTTTCAAAGTATTCCCCCACCTACGTCTATACACTTTCGCCATCTTTGCAGGAGTTTTCCCTCGGCAAACAAATCGACCTACTGCTGAGGTGATAATTTACAGCTGAAATCAAAGCCTCATGTTTGTTTTTTAGTTCTGAAAACAAATAAAAGTCGCAGTTGGCAACAGTCTGGGCTGTTCGGAGGGCGGAACAAAAATTGCCACTTGAAGGAGTTGATAAGTACTACTGTAAACGAGGCAATATGAGAGGGAGGGGGACATTTTCTGAGCTAGCTTGGGACGCAACCTTTTCAGTTTTTCTATTAGATTTTTTTCCCCAAAATTACTTCTGAATGGTATGTAGCAGTCACAGTTTGACCTTTTGGCATGGAATGAGCCTGTATTACTCCACTCGAATCCCCAAAAGCAACCAGCATAACCTTGACAGCAGAGACAGACAGCTTAAACTTCTTGGGACATTTCCACTGCTTTTGTTTCAGGTCAAGCATAATGAACCCTCATTTCATCCCCAATTACAATACAGTTCAAACACTTGTTTTCATTACGGTTCAAACGCTCAAAATGTTCTTTTGCTATGGTCACCCTGGATGCCTTTTAGTCTTCTATCAGCTGTTTCGTAAACCACCTAGCACTTTCCTGGCTCATACTCTTACGTAATTATGCGTGTACAAATCTTAATTATGGGCCCCTGAACTGATTAGCTACCGTCTGCAATGTCATTTGGTGATCTTTGTTGACAAAAGACCGCATTATTGGCCACCATTGTAGGGGTCACTGCCTCAGCGGGTCTCTCTGGCATAGACTTGTCCCTCACGCTTGTCCTGCCCAACCTAAACTGTGAAACCCAGCTATAAAAGGTTGAACGGGGTATGCAAGCTTTAGAAAAACTTTTCTGCAACATTTGAAAGTAGGTAGTTAATTTTGTAAACCACATTTACAGTATGAGTAAGAAATCTAAAAAAAATGTTCGTTATCTATAAAAGCATTATAGGTAAACATGTAATTACCTTTATTGTAAATCTAATGATGCATAATTATGACACTGTTAATGTTTATAAATATCATATAAAACGTATATCTTTTGCGCTATTCAAATGTGGTATATCCATTTGTTTGTACTAAGTTTATTATGGTCCCCACCAGTACGACATATGTGCGATGCCCCCAGATAACTGTTGGAAAATAATGCAAGAAGATGCAGCAGACGTTTCAGTTCCAGAGGTTTCCCTGTACAATTGATATGTCACTGTTTGATCCACCTTTTCCGTAACAAAGTTTTCCTTTGATATCTCTTTTAATATAAACAATATCATTGATATAATACATCGAAGAACTCTGGAACTAGGAATTTTGATTGGGCATCGTTCCATTGCAAATTTCAACCATTTTTTATTCCTGTTTGTTTGTCTTTCTGTGCTGTGAATGGATTGTTATCAAACTTTCCGGATATCTTAGTTAGCACACAAGTCGTAACTCCGTACAAAAACAAATGTGAAAATTCTAAAAACGTTTTTCTTTCCTTTTTCTTTTTTTGAAACTGTGATTTTGTTCGATTTTTACAACGGGATTAATACATTTTTGACCATAAAACTGGTATTATAAAAATATTTTACAAATGATAAAAAACCCTATTGCCTCCCTCAGAGACGTTTAAAATGATTTAAGGTTTACATCTAAAATATCTTAAATAAAGCCGCAAATTACGGAAAAAAACATGTTAGGGATTGGGTTCATCGAACAGAAAGTTTAATCCATTGGAATACCATTTCGGTTATCAAACATGTCCTTAGCAGTGTCTGCAGATCAGCAGATTTTTTTTGGTTAACATTTACAGCTCAAGAACTCTTGATAGATTTCTCGACAGCGTGTCTTGCCGTTATTACTTGCTCAAATTGTTTCTTGGAGATTGTCCGTCACGATCTTTTGTATACAGTTACTTCCGGACTTGAATTGGCACTGCTCATCATTTGCTCCTTGTCGCCATAACAAGTTATCTGTAGATGTTTGGAACCTTCTAGCAAGTACAGGTCATACATAAAGAATGAGTGTCGTTTGTTTTTCAAGACTGATGACTTCTCAATACCGTTTTATAGAAACCATTAGATGTGCATTTTAAAAAAGGTGTCCCGACTACAAAAGTCCTCGCGCTATAGTTCTTTAAATATTCATTTTTTGTCAGAGAAAGCTTTCATCTATCCACCACCGCTGCTAAATCTGTTTCATTTACCAGACTGACCGTTTTTATCTCATTGTCTATTTTCTTTTGTCCAAATGTAGAGCCGTTGGCAAACAAACGCTCAAGTAAACTTCTAAGATTGGTGATTGAAATCTGAAATAAAATAATAATATAAGAAGAGGATTATGTAATATTAATGAAAAGTTTAGCACAGGCATAGTAGCTGTCATCCGTTTACCACGAGGGACAATTTCGGCTTTAATGAAGCAAACTGCCTTCCGAATTTGGCAAAGGTCTTGTTTTATTCTGAGCAAGTTTCACGAAGACTGCTGAATTTGTTAACAATATGAAATATGGAAGTTTCGACTAAGTGAATGGTCATAATGTTATGGAGCAATCGATCTTGCGAATCAACTTTTCCGACATCCTGTGGTGATAAAAAGTGTACGTTTGTTTCTCGTAGACTACTGACGACATGTGAAACATGGCATTTTTTACTGAATCCAGGGCCAAAGCTTGTTAATACATTATAAAGCATGCCCATTTATAAACTTCAACGAGATCATATGACCAAACGATCATCTCTTCAATTATGTCCCTTGAACTTGTCAAAATTACCATTCCACATTGTTAACATATTAGAGAACGCATTAGAGACTTCATATTGTAAACAACGTGGAGAAACAGAATTAAAACTGAGACAAATTCAAAAAACTTCTAAATTCTATTATACAGAGTCGTGTCCCTAATGGACCTAATCGACATTATGATATATTCTAGTGTTAAACAATATAAAAAAAAACAAGATAGTTTATACTAATTTGTTTTAGCTCGATTAATTGTGATGAAAGCTTTAAGCTTACTAGAACAACCCTCAAGTCCGCTTCCTGGGAAAACCAGTACTGGTGTCATATGAGAAGTCATGGTCGCCACCCCAATGGGGCTCGAACCCACGACCCCTGGATTGAGCGGCCGACACCTTATCCATGCACTAGACCGCCGCTTCCCTTCATATTTGGAGTTACTACTATGTTAAGAATGGCTTATATTGAAACAAATAAAACCATGTCATCAATTTTACACACAAAAAAAAAATTAAATGTAGTAAAATAGATTTAAATCAATCGTCGTTTTTCACGAGCATTGAGGAAGGAATCGATCGTAAATGGTTATCTACTGCTGATAAGGGTAAGCATACATACAGTATGTACATACCATTGAAACTACGTACGATGTATAAATGCACATTACTTACATGTAATTGGCCTATTTGTACTTTCGTTCATCAAATTTGAATCTATTTCATACGAAAATTTCCTTTAATTATTCGTTTATTTAAGCCCCATCATTGTGCAGAATTGCATACTTTCTACACAATTCCTAAGATGTCCTAAGAGGAGTAATTTGAATAATAGGAGACTGTTTACAAGGTCAGATAACTCATTTTATACAAAATTTGGACAAAAAGTATATATAATTCTAAAATTAGAGACAGTCATCATTCAACATATACTCAATATTCAGGATAGAATGGCTATATACGTCTTTAAAATTTACTTAAAACATGGTCAAGGATATAACAACTATTCAGGATATCATAGTTATGTCTAAAATTTACCTAAAACCACGATTTGTAAATGACTGAATTCTAAGAATATGTACACTGTTAAGAAATGAATAAAACCTGCGGTATAAACGATTAATAATACATTCTCTAAACAAACATAAAAATGACTTGATATTGATAAAACATGTTTAGTACTATGTACATGTAAAATCTGAACAGTTTAAACCAACGTATCTACTAAGTAGATAAATATTCAATTATTAATGTTCATACTTTTGTCTTGAAATATTAATGTCAACATAATAAAGCATGTTATGCCTTAGTATACGAATAAAACTTTTGACAAGGACACAAGTATGTCTAACTATAGTAACTGCGTATGATAATATTTTGAAACTATACAATAGATCATTTTATTAATTTACAGTTATATTAACAAATAATTTTGAAATATGTGATATATTCCGCTATTGTATCACATAAATTTCTAAGAAATTTTAAAGAATTTCGGTTACAGGGATCGAGTATATATTTTTCAGAAAAGATTTCTATATTCAATTTTAGAAAAAAATAAATTAACTTACCTCTTTCGATTTTGAGTAAACTGCCAACAAAATGATAGGTTTCTTTAATCCATTTTCATTAAATCTGAATTCAGATATTACATATAATACTAAATGTAGCAACACAATCAACAATATGAATATCAAAATGTGACGCTTTTTGATAAACTTTTTCTCCGACATCTTCAGTCTAATGTTTGAACACATGTAATAATGTACTGCATATCTATTTAAATTATGAACGAGGTACAACTAACCGCGGATGAGTAAGTTTACTTCCTTTGTCTCTTTGTCAAGACGTTTATCACCAGGATATCCGTAATATATATCAGTGATATAATTGTCGTGTCATCTGCTACCAGCATCTGTCGAATTATGCAAATTACTTTGTTCTCCTTACCGGATTGTTTCACACTACAATGCAATTATTATTAGGTTTTACGGCTCCCTGTCGATCTCCTTTACTGCAATTGAGCATAACGATAGTGTAAGCAGATGGTGTCTTGTGACACTTTTCGAGAAAAAACGCAGGTTTTAAAACATGTGTATTTAATGCATGTTTGATGCACGCACTCCATCATTCATTAAATGATTTGCTTGAAAAACCCGTGTCTTCCAAATTAAATCATAGCAAGATTGGAAAGAATCACACCGAGGAAGAAGAACATTTCAGTGAAAATTATTCACCTGACTCGATACTGTCATTTTTATTTCTTGTTGTATGTTTAAAACAAATTTTGATATTTTGTTATACATTGTTGTATGATATCATGTTTATATGTTCCGTCATTTATCATTAAATGACCTTTTCGATTCACATGGTTTTAGCCTTTTGTCTCTTGTATATCAAACAAAGAAAATTTCGTACATTCAATTTACCTTATAAGGTAGACATAAATAGATTTATGCTATGATTATTAAAAGAATGATGACCACATATGCTTTGGTGAAGTGTCAACCGACTCTTGAATATGTCACAGTTTCGTTTTCTTTTGATAAAATGTGAATATGTGTTAATAAAAAATCGTAAAACATGAAAAACCTAAATCCTTGTGACACCCACTGTTGGATCAATAGTAGTCAACTTTTCTTCATATGTATAACAAATATTTTTTGCGGTTTTATTACAGTTAGGAATAAACATCACATAAAAAGTAACTTAAGTGGATTTTTTTTTGTTTTATAATTTCATAACAGTCTTTATTTTGATTTCATGTGTCATAATTTTAATTGAATAAGTCGCCGCTCTATGTCATTTTTTATTCAATAATAGTCTCAGTATTTATTAAGTTAGAAAATTGTCCTACAGAAATATTTGTTATTGTTGTTCTTATAATGTTTTCGTGCTGGCGATTAATATTAGATATGAACTATAAATATTATATAAATATTGCATTCCTGAGGGGGTGATTTAACATGTGGAACTATTCTCCTCTTAGGTGATCTTATCAGTACATCTACGGCTAGACTAGATATACTAGTCTGATAATAAGTTTTTTATAAACTAATGTATTTCCTTGTCAGATATCTTTCATTTATAGATAGCTCCCTGTTTATAGATTGCTCCCTGTTGAATATCTGGCTGTCTCAGTCCTTACATTTGCCAGTCATAGTCTCTTTCATATTTTATGTTATAACATGGTTACCTTTTCTTGCTGCCGAATGTAAGGACTGAGCTAAACAGGGAGCTATCTATAAATGAAAGATATCTGACAAGGAAATACATTAGTTTATAAAAAACTTATCAGACTAGTAGCAAGAAAAGGTAACCATGTTATAACTATGATGGGAAGTAATTTAACATAAAATATGAAAAGAGACTATGACTGGCAAATGTAAGGACTGAGACCAGTCTAATCTACGGCATATATTCTGATAAGCCATCAGACAGCGCAACTGGCCCGGATATTTCCTTAAAAAACAATTCAATACCTTTACGATGGTATATTTTCCTTCAAAATAAGTCAATATTTGGTTGCTTCAAAATTCGTTTGAAAAACGTCTCTCAAATTCAATATACTCGCTATACATATTTGGCAGAATTACAAGATAACCCTGTTTTTACTAAGTATTTTGAAGGAAAAGTTAAAGTTAAAATACCATCCCGGATATATTTGGAAAGTCCTCGTCGTGCATATTCTAGATATATATTTTATTATAAAATAAGTTATTTCTTTCTTGCTTCAGAATTCCTTTAAAAAACAGAGTTTCAACGCCTTCTGTATATTGACAAAAAAACGTGCTAAGTTTTACGATAAGATAGAGCCGTATCGGAATAGGAATACATGAATAATTATAGAAAAGAGTTTAGCATGATTTTTGGGTGCGTTCCGTCTGACAAATGTTCTTTTAAAAGTTTTTAAAGTTTTTCATGGCATTTTCCTTTGAAAATACTGAGATATGTTTTAAAAAATTCGAAAATAAAAGTGTAAGCAGTTCTGTTGTTGCATTATAGTAATAACCAAAAAAAAATAATACAAAATATTTATTATGACTTATTTTGACATAATGATTGGTAAATTAGTTGAATTTGAATTTAAGATTTTTAAAAGTGTCATTTTGGTCAAGTAGCATCCTGTTTCTTGTATACATGTATATCTTCGTGGCACGGGACAGCATATTGTATTGACAAGATATTAGCATTATAAATTTTATGGTCATGTGCCTTAAATCAGGGTACGCAGGATTTAAAATGTGTTAATTAAATTTTAAAGTGACACGTTATGTTGCCATCCTCATCACGGCATGTATGAATGAAAGGTATAACATCGTAACACATGCCGATATTTTAATATAGCAGAAGGAGGAATCGACACCTAATTTTTACCACCTGTGTTCATTTGGGCCAACATTTTAGGTTTTATTTTTTTTTCTTCTCATGTTTTACCCTTTTATTAAAAATAACAATTAACAAGGAAGGAAAATAATTCTCAAATATGTTGACTGCAAATATTATGTTAAACTGCAAATATAAGGTTTAATTGTTTATTAAAGTCTGATCAAAGTACAAAAATCAATATTACATTATAAAATGCTATATATACAGCGAAGTAGATCATCAAGCAAAAAAACGAAGAATTGAGTTTTACATTCAGATTGCACATAAGAAATTTGAAAAAGAAAATGAACAAGGCAGTCTGAAAGACAGCTAAATCCCCCGCCACTGCTATGGATAGTGAAAGGGTAAACCTTTGATTTTAGCTGTGACCTTGACCTTGAACTGACATGGCTGACTCATGAATTCTGCACAACGTCTTGATGAGGTGATCATTTGACCCAAGTTTCATGAAAATCCTTCAAGGGGTTTAGGAGATACAGAGCTGAAACCTTTGACCTTCAGTTGTGACCTTGACCTTGAGTTGACATGGCTGACTCATGAGTTCTTGATGAGGTGATCATTTGACCCAAGTTTGATGAAAATCCTTCAAGGGGTTTAGGAGATACAGAGTGGACACAAAATGGAAGGCTCAAACCTTCGACCCTTAGTTGTGACCTTGACCTTGAGCTGGCATGGTTGACTCATAATTTCTGCATATCGTTTTGATGAGGTAATCATTTTACCCAAGTTTTATAAAATTCCTTCAAGGGGTTTAGGAGATATAGAGCGGACACGAAATGGAAGGCTCAAACCTTTGACCTTCAGTTGTGACCTTGACCTTGAGCCGACATGGCTGACTCATGGGTTCTGCACATCGCCTTGATGAGGTGATCGTTTGACCCAAGTTTGATGAAAATCCTTCAAGGAGTTTAGGAGATATAGAGCGGACACAAAATGGAAGGCTCAAACCTTTGACCCTAAGTTGTGACCTTGACCTTGAGCAGGCATGACTGACTCATGGGTTCTGCACATCGTCTTGATGAGGTGATCATTTGACCCAAGTTTGATAAAATTCCTTCAAGGGGTTTAGAAGATATAGAGCGGTCACAAAATAGAAGGCTCAAACCTTTGACCTTGAGTTGTGACCTTGACCTTGAGCTGACAAGGCTGAACCATGGGTTCTGCATATCGTCTTGATGAGGTGATCATTTGACCCAAGTTTCATGAAAATCCTTCAAGGAGTTTAGAAGATATAGAGCGGACACAAAATGGAAGGCTCAAAACCTTTGACCCTAAGTTGTGACCTTGACCTTGAGCAGGCATGGCTGACTCATGAGTTCTGCATATCGTCTTGATGAGGTGATCATTTGACCCAAGTTTTATAAAATTCCTTCAAGGGGTTTATGAGATATAGAGCCGACACAAAATGGCAGGCTCAAACCTTTGACCTTGAGTTGTGACCTTGACCTTGAACCGACAAGGCTGACTCATGGGTTCTGCGCATCATCTTGATGAGGTGATCATTTGACCCAAGTTTCATGAAAATCCTTCAAGGGGTTTAGGAGATATGGACCGGACACGATTTTGTTACAGACGGAAGGACGGACAGATGCAGACCATTCCTATAATCCCTCTGCTACGGTGGGGGATTAAAAACCCGCCAGTAAAATGACCACGGAAGAACTAAAAACAAAACTGAAATCGCTAGGAATCGTCACAAAAATTAGAAAACATAATATAAGCTAATGAAGTTATTACGCAAAGCTACACTGATGCGTATTGATAAGGATAAGATGAAGCAGAGATAAGAACTCTGAAAATAAGGGGAATGGTGTTGGAGATGATATATTACAGATGTGTTGATATTGTATATAATGTACCTGATTTAAAGTTTCATAAGAACTCTATGTTTTATCATATCTGCATACATTTACAACAGAGCATGGCCATTCATTCATACATCATATACATATATGCTTTGATTTGTTTGAATAGCAATACTTGATATTATTAAAAGATGTGCAATGAAATTATTGAATAAATTTGGTTAACTTGATAGATCTATCCTTGTTATTCAGTCTGAAGAATAAATCAATTATTCAAGTTAATTTGATTTCTGATCTGATAATAAATACTATCACAAAACATAAAATATAACACTATATCGTATTGAAATGTTTTCCTCTGGTACAGTTTAGATTCTTTCGTTGGATTAAAATTTCAGATCAGAAATCAATACAATGTATAACGAATAAATTTCTAATGAAACACTTGTGTATTAGGTGCGAAAAAGTATCCATTTTCCCGTGCAAAGAACAGAAAATTACTAAACTTTTTTGTTAAAAAAAACGTCAGTCACAACATTCACATTCTGAATAAAAATGCTATTTATTTATATTCATTGATTGTATAGACAATCAAGCCTGTAAGAGATGATGTCTGGTTACTTTGTCACTGTTTGAGATAAGAGGTCTCAAAGCGCTATCGCTTTTGCTCACAAGGGGAGAAAACGCTAATAGCGAAATTGACTATCGTATTGACAATCGTAGTATTTGCACACTTCCTTCACCTGATAAGTAAGGAAAATTTCTCAGTATGAAAAAAAGTTCACCTCCAGATAAATATATCGACGCGTGACCGACGCGTCAGCCGGGACAATCTATATTCATATTTCGAAGGGTGAACATTTTTTCATATCACCCTCTTGGGAATGTAATATTTCTTTTATCATACCAAAAAAAAACACATTATGAAACCGACAGCAGTAACTTTCTAAAACGGCGATAACTCTCTTATTTTTAAACGTAAATGTAAGTGCAAGCAGTCATTTTCTTAGATAGGGTTCAAACATGCATGACCACGGGAAAAATATATGAATCCTATAACATATATAAGTGCCTCATCGAAATTGATCGTTGCTGTCTTTTAATGTGATGGTATCACACCACCCAACGGGATATATGAAAAATAATATCACATGCGCGGAAAACCAAAATGTTGCTGTCGCGCATATGATAGTATCGCATGCGCATATAAAGCAAAATAACGATTTTGCGCATGAGATTCACTGGGAAATATGATTTATTATTCAAATTAAAACAAGAGCTATCGGAGGATAGCAACGCTCGACTTTTCAACAGTCTTGTCAATTGAAAAAGAATATAGTGTTGAAAAAGGGGCATAATTTTGTAAAAAAATGTTAGTCAGTTCTTCACAGTGAATAAGTGTGTGAAGTTTCAATCCATTCTCATAAGTGGTTACTGAGATACCAGCTAACATACAAAAACTTAACCAAATTGGGACGCTGACGCCGACGAATAGTTGAGCTAAAAGTGGGAAATTTGCACAGGTACAAACAGTTTGGTATGCTACATGGCATTTTTTTATTATGACAGTTAAAACTGCTTTTTAAATATTCTAACTATATGTTCGAGCAGTGCCGCAACTAGACTAAAAACACATCGATGCAGGATCTTTGTGGGTAGGAGGGAGAGGTGTGGGGAGGGGTGAAGAGAGGTTTACAAACTTAACATTATTTTTAAACATTTTGAACACTTGTATATGAACAGTTATCTGGAGTATGTCTCTAGACCAAAATATAGATTTATGGAGAATTGTGGGATGGATTTCTTGGTCCCCACAAAAATACTGCACTTTAAAGCAATTTCAGACAAAACATCTAAGCAAGTCAGGTTGAAATGCACTCACTTACTCAAAGAAATTTTGATATGCTACATGACAAATTAGCGCATTTGTTACGATTTTAGACAACAACTCAGCAACTAAAGATTAAAGGTATGTACCTTGGTATGACGTAGTGTAGTTAGGGCACTGCTTCTATAACATCTTGAAAACCTTGACAAACATGTTAGGCTCACGATGTAATAAATAAAGGTGACATAATGAAGAAGTTTGATATTCTCTACCAAACAGAACATGATCAACTGATGTAAGTTACACAGGGCAAAATGCTTTTTTCCACACTGTGTAACCTGTAAATAATGTATTTCCTACTTCTTTTAAAGAAGTGGGTATAAATTTAATCAGGAAGTGCACTGATGTAAAACATTTAAAAAATCAAGTATTTAAAGGCAAGGTAGACAAACAGATGAACCTTTTTTTTGCCAGGTGTAACAAGCAAAGTCCAAATGATTTATGACTCTTAGCAGATGTACTTATAAAATAATGATGATCAAGTTTACAAATCAAATAATGATGACCCAGTAAGCCAAGTTAAAAAGCTTTTCTGTGCATGTGTCTAGTACCCCTACCTTCCTTCAGCTTAACCTTTAGCCTGCTGGCAGCAAGTGATTTTGTCTTTGCAACCAGTGCAAGCTGATCATGGTCTGCACTGTTCCCTATTCAGTCAATAAATTTTCAGTGAACACCCCTTTGAATAATAAGTTGTACTGCCCAAATTGAATGATGGACGAATCCATTTTAGAAATTTAGCAGGGTAAAGGTTAAATCAGCTACCAAAAGGTCTAATTCTAGAAGCTATAACAATGTGAACATTGAATTATTTCTATCTTATTTTATTTACTAATGACTCTTATACAGAGATGTCAATGTGACAATACTATGCTTATTGAATTAAAATTGAGAAAACATTACAAACAGGTAACATATACAAAATTGATTTTTTCAAACTGTAAACAAGAACATAAAGCCAACAATGTAGGTAACATTTACACAGGATAATAACAGAGTATACGTTTTATTAAATGCATAACATATAATGATATAAAGTTATCTTTGGTTTTAAGATATACTGACTCAACTAAGGTCTTATGGTGATTTTCCTGTTAGAGGTAAGGGGCAGTCACACCCCACACCCACAGACATTATCGCAGCCTGGGTAGAACCGCTGACCTTCCAGTCACACCCCACCCCAACAGACATTATTGTAGCCTGGGTAGAACCACTGACCTTCCAGTCACATCCCACCCCCACAGACATTATCGCAGCCTGGGTAGAACCGCTGACCTTCCAGTCACACCCCACCCCCACAGACATTATTGCAGCCTGGGTAGAGCCACTGACCTTCCAGTCACATCCCACCCCCACAGACATTATTGCAGCCTTGGTAGAGCCATTGACCTTCCAGTCACATCCCACCCCCACAGACATTATCGCAGCCTGGGTAGAGCCACTGACCTTCCAGTCACATCCCACCCCCACAGACATTATTGCAGCCTGGGTAGAGCCACTGACCTTCCAGTCACATTCCACCCCCACAGACATTATTGTAGCCTTGGTAGAGCCATTGACCTTCCAGTCACATCCCACCCCCACAGACATTATTGCAGCCTGGGTAGAGCCACTGACCTTCCAGTCACATCCCACCCCCACAGACATTATCGCAGCCTGGGTAGAGCCACCTACCTTCCAGTCACATCCCACCCCCACAGACATTATTGTAGCCTTGGTAGAGCCACTGACCTTCCAGTCACATCCCACCCCCACAGACATCATTGTAGCCTTGGTAGAGCCACTGACCTTCCAGTCACATCCCACCCCCACAGACATTATCACAGCATGGGTAGAACCACTGACCTTCCATAACGAAGATGGATAGCTTTCTCACATATATATCTGGTTCATAAATGTCAGGGTTACAAAGATACCTTCCCCACAAGTGAAATATCTGCCAACAGGCAAACTTGTATAGATTTATTGTCCTGAGGGATAAGAGAACTTTTCTATTACAAATAATATTCAATCAGCACAGGCAAATCAAGATTGTGTAAAGATTTATAATACATTTTTGTGTGCAATTCAATTTGTATCATTTATTTCAGAAAACAACCCTGAAACAGGTCTATTTTTTCTTATTCTATATTTAGGTTCTTTATGTATTGTCTAACCAATTTCAAGTATGATACAACTGTAAACACAGTACACCAATTTAGCTCAGCAGATGAAACACACAAGTTTGATCCAAAGTTGTGGAATATGCTCTCCTTGGCAAGTGGATATAATACAGTCATTCATTCTCCACCTCTGTGTGCTGTGGGGAAGTTGTCAGTTACTTACAAAGAACAAACTAGAACTGGAAATAAATCATGTACACCGGGATAGTTTACTGACCACTGTTCTGAAACTGAGATACTGTTGAAGGAAGGCGATAAATCCCATAAAAACAACAACAACAACAATTACTGTAAACATTCACATTTGACAAGCAGTACATACTCATTACACACACTTATGTTTTAATTTATAAGAATATAGCTAACATTCATTTGAAAATTAGAAATATTGTTTACACTTGTATTTAAACTGCATGAAAATGATCATCTTTTCAAGCTAAGTTTGTTTATATGATACTTGTTAAAATATGTTATGACTTACATGAAAATACAAGAAAGTTTACAAAAAAGCTAACAAAGGCTAAGTGATTTAGTCTACTTCAATCATATCTTAATATATGACATAATACTGTAGAGTTTATATATGCAATTTGACTCGCTGTTATCCATAAGTTCAGCATACATTCAAACAAGCAAAAATGAAAAGCTCAGTGTATGTAACTAGCAAGGCATACCTGAAGTACCAAACCTTGAATAAATATGATCAATAAGGGTGCTTATAACAATGTGAACGAGAAAAAATGAACTTAAACCTGAATTATAAAATGATGTGAACGAGAAAAAACAAACTTTAACCTGAATTATAAAATGATTATCAACAATCTATGGAAATCAGCTTCATCTCCACCAGTACTCTTAAGCTAGAAAAAGTAAAATTTTAACTGTACCTTTTGTTATAATATGACCAGTGCATCATAATTACACATTTGCCGACCATTCACAAGACTGTGTCACTTAACCCTTAGCCTGCTGGTGGCAAGTGATTCTGCCTTTGCGACCAGTGCAGACCAAGATCAGCCTGCACATCCGTGCAGTCTGATCATGGTCTGCACTGTTCGCTATTCAGTCAGTAATTTTTCAGTGAACACCCCTCTGAATAATAAGTGGTATGGCCCAAATTGAATGATGGACTGGTCCATTTTAGATATTAGCAGGGTAAGGGTTAAATATAGAATATGTATGGAGACTTATCATTACATAAAAGGCCTTGTGTTATTATTTAAATATATCAGATATAAATTTTCTATCAGAACTTTTTGTAAATGACAAAATCCTTTGCATTTCAACCAAACTGTTTAACAGGTAGCTTTTAAGTATAACAAGAGACATCAGTAGAAAGTGATGGATGTCCCTCACCCTTTACTGCCCCAAAGTGGATTGTGCCCTTCATCTTAGAGGTACAGACCTAAGTCTTGTTCAAAACATACCTTCTTGTTATGCTTTAAATTTGTGTGAAGTTTCATTGCAATTCCTTCAGTTATTTAAAAGTTACAGCTAGGACATGTAGATTTAAGGACAAAAAACTTAAGTACAGTGCAAGTACTACCTTGATTTGCATTCATTAAAGGGAGATACAAGTCAAATAGCTCACAGAATTAAAATCCTTACAACTAGAGCTGCTTTTGAGAAAAGTGTATGTCTCCCACAACTGCCTAATCATCTAAATAGTAAGTCAGTCTTTGTATACTATTTATTCACTACAAATATACCTTTGAAGAGCAAAAAGGCCAATTTTCGGTAATTCAAGGGCCATAATTCCGAAGACCCTGTGCCAATTTGGCTAGTTATTAAACTTGGCCGAGGACTTATGGTCAAACACATTTTGTTCAAGTTTAGTGAAGACTGGATGAGAAATGTTCGACTTAGAGCGCGGACAAATGTAAAAAGGCTGATTTTCGGTATTTCAAGGGCCATAATTCCAAAGTGCCTGGGCCGATTTGGCTAGTTATCAAAAAATGGCCGAAGACTTATGGTCAAACACATTTTGTTCCAGTTTGGTGAAGATCGGATGAGAAATGTTCGACTTAGAGTACGGACAAGATTTGTGACAGACATACACACAGACAGGAGTAAATCAATATGTCTCCCACACCACTGTGTGGTGGGAGACATAATTATTTCCCTGTTACTGACAGGCATACATGTATGTAATATTAACAATTGTGATAACTTGACCAATGGAAGCTAGGTAAGAATATTTCAAGGACTTTGATATAAAAATAAACCACTTTTGTGAATTTCCATTATTTTTACCGTGTACTAAATAGATTCTGGTGATCAGAGTTTTGTTGGGACTACAATGCACAGATTTCTGCGGTTTCATATACAGTCGGACCTGCCCTTGCGACCACCTGAGTTAAGCAACATCCTGACCTAAGCGACCACCTAAATTCCTCCCTTGCGATTTCAACAAAAATGTACCCGAGAGACCTCCCGAAAAACGTGACCAGCGACCATTTATTTTACTTCCCATTCATTACATTTACCCGTTATCAAGTGACCAACTTGAAAATGAAATAGACAAAAAAATGACATCAACTTCTCAATTCAAACCGATAACAAAAGGTGTTATCATCCTTTGTTATGATCTGTTATTTTATATAGATCAAATGGCCAGTAATTATTGGCAGTTAGCGTGACACCTCGTGCCAGTTTTGTTGTTTACAATTTGATATTGGTTAAAGATAATTATAGTCGATCTTTTATTAGTATTATATTATTTACAATTTTTGATATTTCTTTCTTCAAAATACATAACTTTATATAAAATTAATTTTGTTTAAGGAAAAATAAACTACTATTACCTATTTGTGGTCCTGCGTCGTATACAGATCATACGAACGTAACGGCAATCTTACTTTTTAGCCTAGACAATTAGCACAGAGAGTAGTTTCTCTTTACCAGAATGGCAAAAATTGTAAACAAATTTGTGTTGAAGCTGGATAATCGTCTATACCTGTGTATGATACACACCCACGATTCGGGGGTGGTCCCGTGTTTAAAACAAGAGCGCCGCCAAGCGGGGCAATATACGCCCGAAGGCTTACATCATAGGATGGGAGCAAAATTTTAAGAACTTGACTGTTGTAGCCCAAAGGACTGGAACAACAAAAGGAAAACTTCAAAAAACAGATCTAAGTCCACAAAAAAAAAATTCAAAGTCTACAAAAAAATCCTTATCAGGTACAGGTATGTAAAAATACACCTTAAAATTGGAGGTACCATCTATGTTGTACCACAGAAAAGTGGTCTCGGTTTTTCCCTACAGCCAATAATAAAAAAGTTTCAAAATAAGCTATTTATACTTACATAAAAGGGAAGTAATTCAAAAAAAAATTATTGTATGTACAAAAAAAGAGATCTGCTAAATAAAAAACAAGAGCAATATACACAAAGCAAAGTCATATATGACCTTTGACCCTTAAGTGTGACCTTGACCTTGAAGCGAGTCATCCGGAACATGCGCTCTGCACATCGTTACAATGTAGTGAACATTTTTGCCAAGTTTCTTTGAAATCCTTCCAGCAGTTCAAGAGTTACAGAGCGGACACGAAACAAACTGATATGACTTTTGACCCCTAAGTGTGACCTTGACCTTGCAGCAAGTCATCCGGAACATGCGCTCTGCACGTCGTCTTTGTGTGAGGAACATTTGTGTCAAGTTTCTTTGAAATCCTTCAAGGGGTTCAAGAGTTACAGAGCGGACACGAAACAAACTGATATGACCTTTGACTCCTAAGTGTGACCTTGACCTTGAAGCAAGACATCCAAAACATGCGCTCTGCACATCGTCTCGGTGTGGTGAACATTTGTGTAAAGTTTCCTTGAAATCCTTCAAGGAGTTCAAGAGTTACAGAGCGGACACGAAATTGCTAACGGACAGACGGACAGACAGACGGACACCAGCGTCATAACATAATACGTCCCTTCAGGCGTATAAAAAACTGTTCATTATACACTAGTATCTACAGTACCTCTTTACCGGAATACAAGCTCAGCAGTATATCCTGAGTTAAGAGACCACCTGTCTTAAGAGATCACAATCTCAACTTCCCCTGTGCGGTCGCTTAGGACAGGTTTGACTGTACTATCACATACCGGTAATGTACATCATAGCAACATTTAGTTTGTTAGATAATATTGTTTCTTCTTGTTACCCTTAACTAAATGAGTTGAATAACACACATTATCAAGATAATGTTTCAGAAAAATAAAATACCCAGTATCTCCCTTTAATAAATCAGATATATCACAAGTGCGTTGGCCATCTCATCTTTGCTAACTAGAGAACTAAAGTGTTAACTTGTTTCAGCTGCTACCTCGGAAGAGCTTCAGTGTTTGTAAGACCTTTCTAAACAGCTTTTACTCAAATTACTGTTTTACAATAGAAGAGGAAAATCAGACGAGTACAGCAATCTGAATGAAACCACTGTGGAAACAGTGCTGCACTGATGAGTCAAACAATATCAGACCTTAAAATGACCCTTTTAATTTTTTACTGTAACTTTCAGAGTTACTGCCCTTTAAAGAAATATTTTCAATGTTATGCCATGCTAATCAGTGTCTTTGAAAGAGTGCACTGAATAGAATGGCAAATAAGCATGAGCTTCATTCAGGATTTTTTTTCCTCTTCTGGAAGACGAAGAGACAACAACTATTCCTTGTGCTTCATTTGGATGAGATTTTTACAACCTCAGGTCTTACTTATTAACTTCCAAGAAGAGGCAAATGAAACAAGTTATGTTTCTACCAAAGAGGAAATTATACTGCTGTGGTGTGCCTTCTGGCCATAATGGCTCATCTAGAGTGATATTGGCACACCAGCTTTAGTCCAAGCACTATTATTGAGCTTTGCGTGTCATTATGACCAGAAGGCACATCCCAGGCATTTATTTAAGAAATAATGTAACTTGTTTAGTGATTTGTCACTGAATAAAATCATGTTTCGAGTTAAGATGGTAAGGAATTATATCACGAGGGCACAACCTGAGTGATATAATAATACGCATCGGAACAACAAATAATGACTTTATTCAAGAGCTAATTGCTGTTTGAGATATATTTTTTCGATTCCAAGACGCTATCAAGGATTTTCACCAACATTCACCAAATATTTGCCTGTTTCGTGTAGCTTTCTTTTCCAACGTGCACCACTATAATAATAATTGTGACATACAAGAAGTGTGTATATTGCATAATAACATACAGTTTTTAGTCTTCTTTGTTTAATAGGGAAATCAATCACTGTGTTAGAATGACCTTTTTACTATATACATTACTACAGTGGACTCAAAGTAAGCAAATAAAATGTTGGCACACTGTGCAAATATCACTTCAGCAAATAAACTGATATAATTATGTGTAATTCTAAGGTAAATTTGTCATTATTTATAGTAATGTATATAATAAATGTATTATATTGAAAATATATTTATGTATCAACAGGCTTTATAAAATCTAACAGACAATTCAAAAGATATTGAGATAAACTACATCAATTACTATTTAACTATCAGCTACTGAAATTTCCAGAATTTGACTTCATTAGTAAAAGACGACATAAGCAGTAACAAAAATAGACAGAATTTACTTCAGCGGAGAAATATGGCTGTTACATTTGTGAATGGTAAATTGTAAAGTTTTCCTTTATTACATTTTTAAAAAAAATAAAACATTAGCCTGTCCTTTATTTCTTTATCTATCTAAAGGACAGAAAATCCTTAAAATAAATAACAATGTTCATTTCTCCACTTCATTCTTACAACAAGAGACTGTAAAAACTCACTACAACTATTTTACAAAAGACATTCATATGCCAAATTAAAAAAGAGGCTAGCTACATTTGAGAGAAATTTAAAAAACCTATCTAGATCTGAGACAAAATTTAAAAGCACAAAACCTGTCCTGCTATCATGTCAGTGCTTACAAATGATAGAAAACTTTACTATAAGAGACTATATTTTTTATATAAATGGATTTCTCTATTGTCTTTTCTTTTCAACTTCCTTCTTCTTAAGTGGTAATACTTCTGTAAATATAAATGTTCCAATGAAGACCAAGCTTGCCCCTAACCAGTGTAACAGGGTAAATGGATTTTTAAAGTAAACTATAGAGAGAATTAGACTAGCAAATTTTCTCAGTGTGACTACAAGGGTGACGGTCAGGGCGCTGCACTCTGTCGTCAGTATAAAAACTGAACGTATACATATATATCTGAAGCTAGGTTAAGGAAAATGAAAAAACTTTACAGTAGTTGCTCTGGTGACATGGCACTATAAAAGACTTCTTAGCCTGAAGTAAAGGAATCAACTCCTCTCGCGACTGTCATTAAATTATTGTGTCACAACATTATAAATACTCCCTAATTTGAGCTAAAGGATTAAATTCTTCCCAAGAATGGCTTTTCCACGGTGTCATGGCACCATAATGACTCCTTAGTTCGAGGTAAAGGACCTGATTCCTCCTTAGACTGGCTTTTCCATGTAATTTTTCTAATTGATATCTGGTAAGAAACTCACATCAAATACATTGTAATACACATTTATGTTAAAAACGTCTTGTTTCATTTCCCTTTTAGACAAATAAATAATAATGATAATAAGCTACAAAGGATACTGTGTTATGACATTTCCTGCTAGGAAGAGCCACATCTTTGGTATAGTCAATCCAAGGGAGGTAAATCCTACTGGATCTGTAAAAGAAGGTATATATCAAAACAAGTACTACTTTTTAGTAAAGTTGATATAAATTCTCATATTGTATGGACCAAGCACGTAAGGTAAACACCTGATGTACTATCAAATCCAACAACTCAACTTAATTTGTGGAAACAGAATCCAAACATTTGCAGAGATTGGTAGAGATTTTCCTTGCACTTTATCCACATTTTATAGTCTTAAGTTGTATATGACTTTAATCCTGAATCATGGCCCAGCAATCTTTAACCCTTATCATGCTGGACACGACTGATTCTGCCTTTGTGACCAGTATAGATCATGATCAGCCTGCACGGCATATACGGTCAACCTGCGTTATAAATTTAACCCTGCTAGATCCGCAGGTCTCAAACCTTGGACCCCAACAACAGCGTTATAAAGGGGTCCCAGTGTACTGAGCAGCCAACTGGAGTAACAGATTAGTTTCACTTGTTCCTATAAAAGTCACCTTAAGACAGGCTGAGGTGCATTTTGTGTCAGCAAAAGAAATATTACTGTGAAATCATAAAGATTCTGACGGGACTAATTTCTGTGAATTTCGTAGTTAAGTCAGTCCTGGAAATTTAATCCCAATGAACAATATTAGAAAAGTTTCAATTCATATTATGGTTAAGAGCAGAAATCCACAAATTCATATTCCCATGTAACAGCTTTTTTTGGCCAAAGCCATGAAATTTTATGCACACAAAATTATAAAATTTCACAGTAATCATTCCATCATGTGTTACCTGATTGATTAAACAGCAGTACATGCTTGTATATATCTGGTGCTACCATCAGGAACCCAGGTAAAGGTAGGGCATGCTGAAATAGTGATAATATCAGAAATTTATATCTCATTCAAAAGATAATTATATCAAAATTGTTATAAAAATTGCTAATGTTTAAGGCATGTAGGTATACAAGTATGATATTTTGAAAATATCATTTACAATTAAAACTTTTATTTTGTTTATATTGATTTAAAGGTAATAGCTTATATGACTCACTCTTGAGTCTGTCCTTTTGAATAAAACAGTACTATTGTCATATAAGGACACATTTAGTTGTTTTGCACTAGGAACTGAACCCATGATCCCCAGTGTGAGAGGCAAAATTTTTTAAGTTACTTACAGACCAGGGACCAAGCCCTTTGAAAACAAGGCAGTCTGAAAGACAGCTAAATCCCCCGCCACTGCTATGGATAGTGAAAGGGTAAAACCTTTGATTTTAGCTGTGACCTTGACCTTGAACTGACATGACTGACCAATGAATTCTGCACAACGTCTTGATGAGGTGATCATTTGACCAAAGTTTCATGAAAATCCTTCAAGGGGTTTAGGAGATACAGAGCTGAAACCTTTGACCTTCAGTTGTGACTTGACCTTCAGTTGACATGGCTGACTCATGAGTTCTTGATGAGGTGATCATTTGACCCAAGTTTGATGGAAATCCTTCTAGGGGTTAACGAGATACAGAGTGGACACCAAATGAAAGGCTCAAACCTTCGACCCTTCGTTGTGACCTTGACCTTGAGCTGGCATGGTTGACTCATAATTTCTGCACATCGTTCTGATGAGGTAATCATTTGACCCAAGTTTTATAAAATTCCTTCAAGGGGTTTAGGAGATATAGAGCGGACACGAAATGGAAGGCTCAAACCTTTGACCTTCAGTTGTGACCTTGACCTTGAGCTGACATGGCTGACTCATAAGTTCTGCACATCGCCTTGATGAGGTGATCGTTTGACCCAAGTTTGATGAAAATCCTTCAAGGGGTTTAGGAGATATTGAGCGGACACAAAATGAAAGGTTCAAACCTTTGACCCTAAGTTATGACCTTGACCTTGAGCCGGCATGACTGACTCATGGGTTCTGCACATCGTCTTGATGAGGTGATCATTTGACCCAAGATTTATAAAATTCCTTCAAGGGGTTTAGGAGATATAGAGCGGACACAAAATGGCAGGCTCAAACCTTTGACCTTGAGTTGTGACCTTGACCTTGAACGGACAAGGCTGATTCATGGGTTCTGCACATCATCTTGATGAGGTGATCATTTGACCCAAGTTTAATGAAAATCCTTCAAGGGGTTTAGGAGATATGGACACAATTTTGTTACAGACGGAAGGACGGAAAGACGGAAGGACGGAAGGGCAGACGGATGGAAGGACAGTCGCAGACCATTCCTATAATCCCTCCGCCACGGCGGGGGATTAACTACAACACAGAGGGCAGTCGTTTAATTGGTACATCATGAAACACATTAAATTATGTAAACATTCAGTCATGTTCTAAAATAGTTGACTTTACAAATTTAATCATGTATTCATCATGTATGTGGTACTTTTATAGGCAGCAGCATAAGTCACTTGTTAGTTTCATGAAAATCCTTCAAGGGGTTTAGGAGATATGGACCGGACACAATTTTGTTACAGACGGAAGGACGGAAAGACGGAAGGACGGAAGGGCAGACGGATGGAAGGACAGTCGCAGACCATTCCTATAATCCCTCCGCCACGGCGGGGGATTAACTACAACACAGAGGGCAGTCGTTTAATTGGTACATCATGAAACACATTAAATTATGTAAACATTCAGTCATGTTCTAAAATAGTTGACTTTACAAATTTAATCAAGTATTCATCATGTATGTGGTACTTTTATAGGCAGCAGCATAAGTCACTTATTTTTTCTCTAGGTAACAGCTTTTTCAATAATGATAAAATATCCATTTACAGTTGAATGCCAATACCAAATGGTAACATAAAAGTACTTTAACTTGAAAATCTTATTTACTTTAAACTTCCATTTATTTACTTTGCTGGGTTCAAAGTCATACCAACACAGTTTAGGCAATATGGCGAGACTTGTTGGTTGCGAAGACCCAAGGTGTGCCTCTAGGCATTGCTGCAGGCTGGGCAGGCACCTAGGTAGAACCACCAACCTTTTGTAAGCCAGCTGGATGGCTTCCTTTCAGGAAGAATTCTACATCCAAACTGAGCTTTCCAACCCACATCAGTGAGGGGCAAGGGATTCAGAGTCTGCAACTTTAACCACTCAGCCACAGATGCCCCTACTTAAATTTCCAAGCTCAACATATTATTCTTATTCTTATATCGTACCATTGTTACCTCTTACCTAATGTAAATTTTTTGTTTATTTAAATCACCATTGAAACTACAGTACATATCATTCATGTGCTTACATTGAAGAAAAGCGATTCCTTAGGATGTTTTCCATACTCTTTATAAATGGTCTCCTGGTATATTCCCATCCTGGCAGTAAGAAATAGAGACAGAACTAGGGTCCCAACACCTGTAAACAAATCAAACTTCAGTATATAATAATGTAGCTTATTATTAAAACATACTACTAGTTTGGTTATGGAAATCATAAATTGGGCTTGGCCACCTCCCTGCTGAAAACAAGAGCACCATCTTGTGGGTGCTGACGCTCATCTGATTTTTTTTTGTAAAATAGAAAAATTGTCCTACCCATGATTTTCTAAGTCAAAAATGGGCAATAATCTTGCAAAAAGCAGGATGGAGTTATGTTTCTTGATGTACATAGTCAGTTTATGATGGTGAACAACTGTTGCAAGTTTCAAAGCAATAGCTTGAATAGTTTAGGAGAAAAGCTGACTTAAACATAAAACTTAACCAATAAATCTGATATTTTCTAAGTCAAAAAGGGGCCATAACTCTTGCAAATACAGGATGGAGTTATGTTTCTTGCCGTACATGGTAAGCTTATGATGGTGAACAAGTGTTGCAAGTTTTAAAGCAATAGCTTTGATAGTTAATGAGAAAAGCTGACTTAAACATATTACTCAGCCAAGAAAACTGATTTTCTAAGTCCAGAAGGGGGAATAATTCTTGAAACAAGAGGGCCATGAAGGCCCTATATCGCTCATCTGTTATCATTGCACTTAAGGACAAGTCTTCAAGGTCAAAAGATCATAATAAAAATCAATCAAAAGAATTATCAGAAAATATAGTTGAAATTTTCTTAAAGTAACTTTAAAAACAAGATTTGAAAACTTTTTGTAGAGGTCCACTAGGCAATGCTACATGTCAAATATCTAAGCTCTAGCCCTTCTGGTTTATTTTTAGAAAAATTTTGAAGATTTTCCTATGTAAAATCAACAAAATTTTGAAGATTTTTCCATGTACAATCAAGTAACCCGATGGGGCGGGGTCAATTTGACCCCAAGGGTCATGATTTGAATAAATTTTGTAAAAGTCTACTAGGCAATGCTACATGTCAAACATCTAAGATCTAGGCCTTCTGGTTTATTTTTAGAATTTTTTTTAAAGATTTTCCTATGTAAAATCAAGTGACCCCTAGGGCGGAGTCAATTTTGACCCGGGGGTCATGCTTTGAAATTTTTTTGTAGAGGTCCACTAGGCAATGCTTCAAACCAAATATCTAGGCTCTAGGCCTTCTGGTTTATTTTTAGAAAAATTTTGAAGATTTTCCTATGTAAAATCAAGTGACCCCTGGGTCAGGGTCAATTTTGCAGGGGGTCATGATATGAATAAATTTTGTAGAGGTCCACTAGGTAATGCTACATGTGAAATATCTAAGCTCTAGACCTTCTGGTTTATTTTTAGAAAAATTTTGAAGATTTTCCTATGTAAAATCAACTGACCCCTAGGGCGGGGTCAATTTTGACCCCCGGGTAATTATTTGAACAACTTTAGTAGAGGTCCACTAGGCAATGCTGCATGTCAAATATCTAAGCTCTAGGGCTTCTGGTTTTTGAGAAGAAGATTTTTTAATATTTTCCTATATAAAATCAAGTGACCCCTGGGGCGGGGTCAATTTTGACCCCAGGGGGTCATGATTTGAACAAATTTTGTAGAGGTCCACTAGGCAATGCTACATGTGAAATATCTAAGCTCTAGGCCTTCTGGTTTATTTTTAGAATTTTTTTGAAGATTTTCCTATGTAAAATCAAGTGACCCCTGGGGCGGGGTCAATTTTGACCCCGGGGTCATGATTTAAACAATTTTAGTAGAGGTCCACTAGGCAATGCTGCATGTCAAATATCTAAGCTCTAGAGCTTCTGGGTTTTGAGAAGAAGATTTTGTAAGATTTTCCTATGTAAAATCAAGTGACCCCTGGGGCGGGGTCAATTTTGACCCCAGGGGTCATGATTTGAATAAACTTGGTAAAGGTCCACTAGGCAATGCTTCACACCAAATATCTAAGCTCTAGGGCTTCTGGTTTTTGAGAAGAAGATTTTTAAAGTTTTTCCTTTCGGTTGCCATGGCAACCAGGGTTCTGCATGGAATTCAATTCTTTGAACAATTTTGAAAGCGAGCCACCCAAGGATCATTCCTGTGAAGTTAGGTGTAATTCTGCCCAGTGGTTTTCAAGAAGAAGATTTTTTAGAGATTGTTGATGGACGACGCACCACTGACGATGGACGACGCACTACGCACGACGGACACCAAGTGGTCACAATAGCTCACCTTGTCACTTCGTGACAGATGAGCTAAAAAGCAGGAAGAAGTTATGTTTCTTGATGTACAGGGTCAGCTTATGATGGTGAACAAGTGTTGCAAGTTTCAAAGCACTAGCTTTGATAGTTTAAGAGAAAAAGTTGACCTAAACATAAAACTTAACCAAGAAATCTGATATTTTCTAAGTCCAAAAGGGGCAATAATTCTTGCAAAAAGCAGGATGGAATTATGTTTCTTGATGTACAGGTCAGCTTATGATGATGAACATGTGTTGCAAGTTTCAAAGCAATAGCTTTGATAGTTTAGGAGAAAAGTTGACCTAAACATAAAACTTAACCAAGAAATCTGATATTTTCTAAGTACAAAAGGGGCCATAAATCTTGCAAAAAGCAGGATGGAGTTATGTTTCTTGCTGTACAGGGTCAGCTTATGATGGTGAACAAGTGTTGCAAGTTTCAAAGCAATAGCTTTGATAGTTTAGGAGGAAAGCTGACCTAAACATAAAACTTAACCAGTCAATGCCAACGCAGACGCCGATCAAGTGATGACAATAACTCATCATTTTTTTTTCAAAAAATCAGATGATCTAAAAATGTTTTTATGTAAAAGATGACCAAGAGGAAAAAGGGGAATAATTCAGTAAAAGCAGAGAAAAGAGTGATGGTTCCTGCACACAGAACTTCCTCTCAATGTCTTTTATCATATTTGATGTATATTCTGTAAAATGTCAACTCCATTCCTTCAACAGTTTTAAACTTTAGCCTGCTGGCATAAGGTGATTTCATCTTCACAACCAGTGCAGACCATGATCAGCCTGCATATCTATGCAGATCATGGTCTGCACCAGTCACTATTTAGTGAATTTAGTGAACATCCCTTTGAATAATAAGTGGTGCTGCCTATATTGAATGACGGACCAGTCCATTTTAGAAATTAAGCAGGGGTTACATCAGTCAAGCACAGTAAAATATAACCAAGGAAGATAATAAAACTTTCTGGGCAGCACAAGTTCTGTTTCCAAAGCCTGTATTTAGGTAAATATTAAACTAATAACTCCTTCTTGAGAAGAAAGATATATACACTTTACATATTTTTTCTCTAATTACTTTAAAGACACTAAATCACAATTACATATTTTCATATCAAAATGCTGCACAAATAAAATGTCTAAATAAAAAGATTTTTACTGCACAGATCTTGGACATACACATGTACTGCACTAAAATAAGAAACAACAACAACATATATTAACAAATACTGACAATCTTATGAACAAAACACAAATTATCTTCACCTGCTATAATATTTTTAAGGATGTAACAAACAGATTTATTGGTGAGAAAAACCAACATTAGCCTGAATGTAAAGCTATGACATGATCTGTTCTTTGCAAGTAACTGCCAAATCATCAAAGAGAACATATGCCTCTCCTAAGATCAAACTCAAAACCCTATGATCTGTAGATCTGCACTCTCCCTTCTGAGCTAAATGGGCAGGCCTGGTTCATGACAAGTTGTTAAAGGGTTCTATTTTCAGCTCTGCTAGCCCCAATGGGACCAAGCACAACCAAGTTTATAAACTTGAAAGAGGACCTTACAAGGATGTTACAGAGATAATTTGGTGAAGATCATGAGATGCAGTTATAAAAGTAAAGTGTTGGTTTATTATAGTGTCACCCCTACCAAGTTGGCTTATAAGACACCTATTATACATTAATCAGCATTACTTCCCGATTCCTATTTTTTAAATGCCAGGTACCAGGAAGGTAGTCAATCTGTAACCATTATTTAACTAGCTGGCAGCTCACCAACCTGTCTCTCTTCAGTAACAAGTTCAACCTCTGACAGGGCTACAACCTTCAACCTCCCGATTGCAGGACAAGTGCTTTATCCATTAGGCCACCACAGCTTGGTTGTATGTAGATTCTTCTATGTTTAGCAGCCTCTACTTGGGGCCTAGCAGAAACTTTGAACAAGTTTGAGAGAGAACCTACCAGGATGCTACAGACCAAGTTTGGTGAAGATCTATCAAGTTGTTCATGAGATGATAATATTCAAAGTAAAAAACTACTGCCAGATGACAGGCAATGGATAAAGCGCCATCAAAATAGCTCATTCTGGTTCAAGTCATGAAATATGAACATCTATTTATAAGTTATATTTCTACTAAATCCATATGATAATGCCCATTTGGATAAATTTGGTACAAATATTAGAATATTTCTAACTAGTCACTAAAAAGCGATTAAATAATCAACAGTTGTTTACACAGACAACTAATAAACTAAAAACACATTTTATATAACCCTAAGAAATATGTCATGTATGTGAACCATTTCAATAAACTAAAACAAGACCTTTACAAGAATTCTACAAAGTTTAGTGAAGCAGTTTATATGATAATGTTTCTATATCTATTTAAGCTCTGGTGATCTCTAAATGGGCTCAAGCATAATATTTGAACAAAGTTCAAAGAAAAATGATAAAGACAAAGTTTGGTGAAGAAAAATCAAGCGTTTATGACAAAACGTTGCTCATTTCAATTTGCTTTGTTCTTTTAATTCTGGTGACCCCTGAAAGGGGCACAACAGAACCATTCGAACAATCTGAAATAAGACCTTCTATAAGGCTACAGACCAAGTTTGACGAAGATCCAAGATTCAAGTGGTTCTTGTGAGGAAGTCATTTAATTTTTTTCTATTTTTAGCTCTGCTTGCCCCTTAATGGGCCAAGCAGGGCCACTTGAACCAGCCTGACAGAGGATGTTAGAGGGATACTATAGACCAAGTTTGGTGAAGATCTATGAAGTGGTTCATGAGAAGAAATCCTTTGCAAGGAAGCTTCTGACCAAGTTTTGTGAAAATCTATTATGTGGTTCATGAGAAGAAGTTAGTTAAAGCCAGATGAAGGTCAAAGCACAATTACAACACTTCAGTTCAGGTGAGCTAAAAACTGCAAAAAGAGGCAGGGGTCACGCTGTTGATCGCCACTTGAGCCATTTGCGACAAAAAATTAAATGTGGCTCCGAAATTTTCAAATTGGCGAAAATGTCCCGAAGCTATGTCTGTCTGCAAAACTATGAATATTGCCAGTTTTACGAACCAAAAGGTGTGAAAAATCAATAATCTGTGTAGACAAACAACATCCGTTGTTGAAAGGGAGGGAGCCAATTTGCACAATTTTTATTTGATCAGGCAGTTAACTGGTGATAAAAAGATTATTGAATAACAAACTGGATAATTATAATCATCATTTTGTGCGCTTGATACGATTTAATGAGCAATCGGCCGTTACACGATCTATAGCAAATTTTCTATGATTGCCGAGGGTTAGTTTGGACAAAAACAAATAAAAAATGCTTTAGATAAGCAGAAATTGTAAGTATTGAATAGCTATGATGATAGAAAAGCAATAAAACATAGGTATTTTATCAAATATTTAATTCTAACTTACGTTTTTTGTATTTGTCACCAGTTTTCGCGACCGTGATTTCCGGATATTTCTGTCATTTCTGACGTGAATTTTTAGTGCAATCTTAATAAAAAGCCAATAAAAAGTCTACATTTAAAAAAAATTGACAACTGTTGCAAAAGGAGCTCTTATTTTGAAGTATTTTCCGAGAATAAAACATGTGAAGGCATCGATCCCCACCCACTTATAGGCAGTGTGCAAAATAAGACACTGCTTAAACAAAATTTCTTCTTTTTAGACATCTTTATTTTAAATGTGATTTTCAGAATTTTTTTTATTAAATGGCAGATGTTTATAAAAATGATAATTTTAGAAGTTAACAAAAATTAATTTTCTAAGTAGCTTTTTAAAGGGTTACCAAGAAATATGTAATAACTACATTAATTTCTTGAGTGGTATGAGTACTTTGGTACATATAATGTAGTCCTACAAGAACGTCAATGCTATGCGCTTCGCCGTTGTTGGCCTCATAATTTTCTTTGGAAAAAGCAGTGGCTCAGAGAAAAAAATTCCCAGTGTGACCCCTGAGAGGTGAGCTAAAATCTGCAAAATAAATAAGATCTATGGCTGCATGAAATATAAGCTTGTGTTCAGGATCAATACTGATGATCATGCCATTAACATACAAGAGGCCCTACTGGGCCTCAAGCTGCACACCCAAGAAGGACTGAGACCATTTCACCCAGCTTCTGACCATGTAAGGTGAACATCCATTAAGAGTTCATTAAAAGTAATAAAGCATTTTCTGTTTTCTGCTGTGAAGTCCCAAAATGTGTAACCATTATAGCAATCTTGAGAGAGGTCCAACCATGGGTGCTACACATCAAGTTTGGCCTACTTAGTTCATGAGAAGAAGCTGTTTAAAGATTTCAGCTCTGGCAGCCCCTAGTTTCAATCAAGCAGAAACATTTAAATAAAATTAATAAAGGGCCATCCAAGGCTACTGCAGACCATGTTAAACAAAGGCCTTTCAAGAGGTTCATGAGAATATGTTATTTAAAGCTCTTTTTTTTATTTTCTGATGGCCACTTATAAGCAAAACCATCTGAATGAAAATACTGTGAGAGAGCTCCATGCAAGGATGCTATGGAACAAGTTTTGTGAAGATTATTATCATAAGAAAGAATTTGCATGAAGATTTTTTCTCTGTTTTTAGCTCTGGTGGTCTTTAAATGGGGTAGAGTAGGACCATTTGAACAAAACTGAGACAGGTCTGTGCAAGGATTGCAACAGGCCAAGTAAGATGAATATCTTAAAACGGACCTAGAGGAACCATTTGAACACCTGACAAATGTTTGATGAAGATTCATCAAGTGATTCATGAGAAGCCGATTAAAGTCTTTTTTTGTTGTTTTTTTTTCCTTCAATTTTTAGCAAAAGAAGGCCCCTAAAAGGGATCAAGCAGAACCATATCAGAAAAACTGAGCAAAGACCTTACAATGTTGCTACAGTCCAATTTTGGTGAAGATCCACCAAGTGGTTCATGAAGAGAAGGTGTTCAAAAATTTTTTTAATGATTTTAGCTCTTACAAGAGCCAAGCAGAAAATGGATTCAAAACTAACCAAGATATTTTGAAAATCAAAAATATTCCCTTACCGCCCTCATAGATCTATAGAAAGATGTATAATATCAATGGTTTTGTCTTGTATTTAACGTTTATAATGCTGGAAACAATTGATTCTACCTTTGTGACCAGTGCAGATCATGATCAGCCTGCACATGCAAGCAGTCTGATCATGATCTGCACTGTTCGCCATTCAGTCAGTATCTCTTTGGTATGCACCCCTTTTAACAGTTAAAGATACCGGACAAATTGAAAGATGGACAAGTTCATTAAAGAAATTTAGCAGGGTAAGGGTTAAAGAGAAATCAAGCAAAAAGCTTGTTATGGAAAAGGTGGGTTGTCCAGTAAAATACTGCCCTAAGGAAGTCTGCAACTGTTGGAAGTTGGAAATGATAGAGTGACACAACCTTCAGCAGCCTGTATTAGATATCCCCATGAGTTTTATTTTTCCACGTAATAAATTCTGATCAAAAGTATCGAAAGCTTTTTGCAAATCTATAATAACCATACCAATAAATATGGCTGTAGATCTCTTTGTCCTGAAATGGCCTAAGAGATGAAGATATATGTCAGTTTAGTGTGAAATCATATAAAACCTGACTGATGTTCAAAGAGAAATCACTTTTACCTAAATACACTTCTACAGCTCTTTGTTGAATCTTGGGAATAATACTAAAACTTTAGTGAGGTCTGCTATTCCCGATACCAAGAGTAATTAATATTCTTTTTTGTACACAAGTTTGACAAAGGCAAGTTTCAACTCATCAGAAACATTATTATCAGAAAAAACTATTGATTGTCACTGTGACAGACAATTTTTAAAAATCAACAGTTTCTTTTCAAATATCTTGAAACAGACATATTGATTATCGATGTAACAAATAAAAATCAGCAATTTCTTTTAAAAACTCTTGTGGAAGTTACCAACAAAACCTGTGCTTGTACAAATATTCTAAATATTGTTTTTTTATATACATGTATATAAAATATTCATATACATTTTTTTAGTTACAGTGTAACTTCCGAAAACCGAACGACATCCGGACAAGCCTAAAAGTTCGGTTTTTGGAAGTTTCCAGAATTCAGAAGTTTGAAGGTTTGTAGGCAAAGTGGACTTGGTGCAAAAGAGTTGTTTTCTTACACGTAGGATGTATGAGATTATTATGCTTTTTATTTTTTCTATTTTATTAAAAGTAATTAATTAATTTATTTATTTATTAATTAGTTATAAACATTAATGATAATAAATACATAAATAACAAATATAAAAAGAAACAACATAATCCTAAATATTAGCATTTATGCAAACATTTTTCACTTAATTTTACCATCTTTGGAGTTCGGAGTTCGTCAACATTTCGTTAATTTTAACAATGCATAGTTTAATCGATGTAACTAAATGAACTAAAACACCTATCTTACTTTTGTTCAAACATTAAAAAAGGTTATCACACCAAGATATTTGATTTATCACGTTTTCATAAATTGAATACAATGAAAGTTATCGCTAATTGTTTCCTTATTTTTGCATCTTATGATCATTGTGATTATCTAGCGTGTCAAAATAAACACGGGCCGCAAGCGTTTTAGACACTTTTAACCCGGCAAAAATTTTGCTGTTCGGTTTTTTGAGGTCAATTTTAGTGTTGAAATATAAACGGTCCTTCAAAAATCGTCCGGTTTTCAGAATTCGGAAGTTCCGGTTTTCAGAAGTTAAAACTATATAGAAATAAGAACAGAGAAAATTGGGACCTTGAGTTTCGTGCGGTTTTCAAAGGTTTCCGGTTTTCAGAAGGTCCGGTTTTCGGAAGTTACACTGTAATACCTGTCTGTGGGCTGAATAAATCTCTTAAACAGTACTAGAATTTACAGTGAACATTTCCCCCAATTGGGTGCTTTGCTGTATAAGGAAAGAAGTCATAAATGGAAGATGGATGATCAAAGTGACCTTGACCTTTATAAAATGACTAGATGAATTTAATATGAGAGGAAAATATCTTAAGATATTGGTGACCTCCACATATGGTCATTCCCCCCCCCCCCCCCCACCCCACAAAAAAAAAATATGGTATGCACATCCAGCATTGATTTTTTTTTTAATTTCAGGGAATGACAGTAGGGCCCACTGGAAGGAAGAAATGGACTAAAATGGGAAAAAATCATGTCATAATGAAAACCAATATTTTTATTTATATATTACTCTTGTCCATCCCAGAAAAATAAGTTTCACATCTACGCTTCATGTTGATCTTAATATTTAAGATGTTTAATTGAAATCCCTTAAAAAATGTGAGAAAACACATCACTTAACAAATTGCAGATGAGGCTGAATGCTGAGGCCCCATCACAAATATAAATATTATGTTGAGTATATCTACACTTATTTAGCTCTGTAAGCATTTTGCAGAGGCGGACAGGGGCCTTCCACTCCCCTACCTTTGTCCATCCATTACTAGAAGTTCTCATATTTTTAGCTCTGGCGACCCCTGTAAGGGGTAAAACGCAAGCCTTCGTAAAAAGTTGAGATATATCCATGCAAAGCTTCAAGACAAATTTTGTAATGATCCATCAAGCAGTTCATGAATGAAGTCATTTAAAGGTTTTTTCTACTTTAAGCTCTAGCAGCCCCTAGAATTCACCAAGCAAAACCATTTTATCAAAATTAAGAGAAGACCATGCAAGGGTATTATGAATTAAATCTGATGAAGATCCATCATGTGGTTCTTGAGAAGAAGTTCTTTCGAGGTTTTTTTTCTATTTATAGCTCTGGCTATCTCTTAAAGGGGCCAGATAAACCTGAAAGATGACCTTATATATGTTTATCCTCCTGAAATTTGGGGAAATCACATTATAGAAATGCATCCTGCCAACTACTTAGTCTAGCATGAAAAATCAATTACAGCATTTGGAATGTTACCTTGAGAAATTCATAGGATAGAGTACAAAAAGGAAAATGTGTGACTCACCCATTACATAATTAAATACAAAATGCTCTACACTCTCCCCTTCATCTGCTTCCTGAAATAAACACGGTATAAAAATGACACATAACACAAGCATAGAATTATCTGATTAAGATTGATGTACTTCCATTTAGGTTTATGAGAAGTTTTAAGAGTTTATTCTATTTTTAGCTCTGTCGGCCCCTAAATGCAGTCAAGTCAAACCATTTAAAGACACTCAAGAGAGACCCATGCTAGGATGCTATAGACCATGTGTAATTCTGGCAAATAGTTTACGTGGAGAAGATGTTTTAAAAAAAATTGTGAAGAATGGTACAATGGCCGCCGGTTGATCCACCTGTACGCGTAGTTCTCCCAACATTTCTGTTTCAGGAGGGCTAATTAAAAGTAAAGTGGTCAAATTAACCGAGTATCAAATGACAAGATGGTGCTTATTTACTATTTCCAAATTGTAAAAGTGTATATATTCATGTTAGGAGTCAAATATTTTTACTTTTGATGGAAAACATGTGTTCAAAATCCATATACAGTTATACTTTTGTAGGTACATTATAGCATGTGGTATAACTTTTACCAAAGTCTCTAAATGTTAAAAGTGTATAATTCTGTTACATAAATCACATCACCAGTATATATTGCTTTCTGATAAAGAATTTGTTTGTTCTGGGTTTAACGCCATTTTTCAACAGTATTTCAGTCATGTAACGGCGAGCAGTTAACCTAACCAGTGTTCCTGGATTCTGTACCAGTACAAACCTATTCTCCGAAAGTAACTGCCAACTTCTCCACATGAATCAGAGGTGGAGGACGAATGATTTCAGACACAATGTTTTTTATTCTAAGAAGGTTTATATGAAAATGACTCATGTGACATTACATTTAAACTTTCCAAAACCATTGCTAGGCCACTGCTAGTACGTGTGCAATAGATACCTATTGTGATTATAAAGAATTTACATGACTGTCAGCAGATTCCCAGGTATAGATACCTATAGTGATCATAAAATAACTTACATGACTGTCAGCAGATTCCCAGGTATAGATACCTATAGTGATCATAAAATAACTTACATGACTGTCAGCAGATGCCCAGGTATAGATACATATAGTGATCATAAAATAACTTACATGACTGTCAGCAGATGCCCAGGTATAGATACCTATAGTGATCATAAAATAACTTACATGACTGCCAGCGGATGCCCAGGTATAGATACCTATAGTGATTATAAAATAACTTACATGACTGTCAGCAGATGCCAGGATATAGATACCTATTGTGATCATAAAAGAACTTATATGACTGTCAGCAAATGCCCAGATATAGATACCTATTTGATCATAAAGAACTTACATCACTGTCAGCAAATGCCCATGTATAATTAGCTATTGTGATCATAAAAGAACTTACAGGACTGTCAGCAAATACTCAGGTACAGATATGTATTGTGAATTTGTGATCATAAAGAACTAACATGAATGTCAGCAGATGCCAGGATATAGATACGTACTGTGATCATAAAAGAACTTACATGACTGTCAGCAGATTCACAGGTATAATAAAGAACTAACATGACTGTCAACACATGCCCAGATGAAGATACCAATTGTGACCATACTGAACTTAAGGACTGTCAGCAGATGCCCATTTATAGACACCTATTGTGATCATAAAGAACTTTCAAGACATTCATCAGATGCCCAGGTGTAGACACCTATTGTGATCATAAAGAAACTAAGTGACTGTCAGCAGATGTCCAAGTATAGATACCTATTGTGATCATCAAAAACTAACATGACTGTCAGCAGATCATGAGATGCCAAGGTATAGATACCTATAGTGATCATAAAAAAAACTTACATGAATGTCAGCAGATGCCCAGATATAGATACCTATTATTATTATAAAGAATTTACATGACAGTCAGCAGATGCCAGGATATAGATACCTATTGTGATCATAAAAGAACTTACAGGACTGTCAGCAAATGCCAAGGTATAAATACCTATAGTGATCGTAAAGAACTAATATGACTGTCAGCACATGCCCAGGTAAAGATACCTGTTGTGATCATAGTGAACTTACAGGACTGACAGCAGATACCCAGGTATAAATACCTTCTGTGATCATAAAGAACTAACATGACTGTCAGCAGATGCCAGGATATAGATTCCTATTATGATCATAACAAGAGGGTCATGATGACCCTGGATCGCTCACCTGAGTAATATGAGCTACGTATTTCAAATGTCAAACTGATGATTTTATAATTTTTTTGGAAGATTTTCCGATGTACAATCAAGTAACCCCTGGGGCGGGACCAACTTTACCCCGGGGGTCATGATTTGAACAAAGTTTGTAGAAGTCTACTAGGCGATGTTACATATCAAGTATCTAAGCCTTCTGGTTTATTTTAGCAAATTTATGAAGATTTCCCTATGTACAATCAAGTAACCCCTGGGGCCGGGTCAGTCTGACCCTAAGGGGTCAAGATTTGAACAACTTTTGAAGAGGTCCACTAGGCAATGCTACATGTCAAATATCTAAGGTCTAGCCCTTCTGGTTTATTTTTAGAAAATTTTGAAGATTTTTCTATGTACAATCAGGGAACCCCATGGGACGGGGTCAATTTGACCCTGGGGGTCATGATTTGAACAAATTTTGTAGAAGTCTACTAGGCAATGCTACATGTCAAATATCTAAGATCTAGGCCTTCTGGTTTATTTTTTGAAAAAATTTGAAGATTTTCCTATGTACAATCAAGTAACCCCTGGGGTGGGGTCAATTTTGACCCCGGAGATCATGATTTGAATAAATTTTGTAGAGGTCCACTAGGCAATGCCACACGTGAAATATCTAAGCTCTAGGCCTTCTGGATTATTTTTAGATTTTTTTTTAAGATTTTCCTATATAATACCAGGTCCACTAGGCAATGCTACAAGTCAAATATCTAAGCTCTAGGCCTTCTAGTTTATTTTTAGAAAATTTTGAAGATTTTACTATGTACAATCTTGTAACCCCATGGGGCGGGGTCAATTTGATCCCAAAGGTCATTATTTGAACAAATTTTGTAGAAGTCTACTAGGCAATGCTACATGTCAAATATCTAAGATCTAGGCCTTCTGGTTTATTTTCAGAAAAGTTTTTAAGATTTTCCTATGTAAAATCAAGTGACCCCTGGGGCGGTGTCAATTTTGACCTGGAGATCATGATTTGAAAATTTTTTGTAGAGGTCCACTAGGCAATGCTACACGTGAAATATCTAAGCTCTAGGCCTTCTGGTTTATTTTCAGAAAATTTTTGAAGATTTTCCTATGTACAATCAAGTGACCCCTGGGGCGGGGTCAATTTTGACCCATGGGGTCATCATTTGAACAAATTTTGTAGAGGTCCATGAAGCAATGCTACATGTGAAATATCTAAGCTCTAGGCCTTCTGGTTTATTTTTTAGCAAATTTTTGAAAATTTTCCTATGTAAAATCAAGTGACCCCTGGGGAGGGGTCAATTTTGACCCATGGGGTCATGATTTGAACAAATTTTGTATGGGTCCATGAAGCAATGCTACATGTGAAATATCTAAGCTCTAGGCCTTCTGGTTTATTTTTAGAACATTTTTGAAAATTTTCCTATGTAAAATCAAGTGACCCCTGGGGCGAGGTCAATTTTAACCCCAGGGTCATGATTTGAATAACTTAGTAGAGGTCCACTAGGCAATGCTACATGTCAAATATCTAAGCTCTAGGCTTTCTGGTTTTTGAGAAGAAGATTTTTTAAGATGTTCCTATGTAAAATCAAGTGACCCCTGGGGCGGGGTCAATTTTGACCCCTGGGTCGTGATTTGAACAAACTTGGTAGAGGTCCACTAGGCAATGCATCACACCAAATATCTAAGCTCTAGGGCTTCTAGTTTTTGAGAAGAAGATTTTAAAAGTTTTTCCTTTCGATTGCCATGGCAACCAGAGTTCTGCATGGAATTCAATTCTTTGAAAAAAATTTAAAGAAGACCGTCCAAGGAACATCCCTGTGAAGTTTCATCAAAATTGGTCTGTTGGTTTAGGAGGAGATGTTGTTTAAAGGAAAGTGTGGACGGACGGACGCCGGACGGACGGATGGACGCCGGACGGTGAGCGATCACAATAGCTCACCCCGAGCACTTTGTGCTCAGGTGAGCTAAAAAACTTACATGGCAGTCAGCAGATGCCCAGATAAAGATACCAATTGTGACCATAGTGAACTTACAGGTATGTCAGCAGATGCCCAGGTATAGACACCTATTGTGATCATAAAGAACTTACAAGACATTCAGCAGATGCTAAGGTATAGACACCTATTGTGATCATAAAGAAACTAAGTGACTGTCAGCAGAGGCCCAGGTATAGATACCTACAGTGATCATAAAAGAACTTCCATGACTGTCAGCAGATGCTCGGGTATAGATACCTATAGTGATCATAAAAGAACTTACATGACTCTCAGCAGATGCCTGGATGTAGATACATATTGTGATCATAAAGAACTTACATGACTGTCAGCAGATGCCCAGGTATAGATATCTATAGTGATCATAAAGAACTTACATGACTGTCAGCAGATGCCCATGTACATGCACAGATGCCTATTGTGATCATTATCACTGATAGATGCTTGCTTATTGGATATCTGTAAGAATAAATATCTTTTTTTAAGTTTTAATGCTGAAAATGTTAATTGTGAAAATCCACTTCTAATATTTGTACAAGTTTTATGCTTCCTATTGATTAATATAGAGTGGTGGAACCTATGCTCGCGGTATTTTGTACATATATAATCTTTTTAAGAAGCAAGAAAAAATTATTATTTCGATTTGCCTATGCAAAAACATAAAGTTATCCTCCTTTTATCGAAACATATTGTTGATGTGCGTCATCACGTGACTTAGTCGTCTTGTGAGCTATCGACACGGCATACGTGAAAAGGTGAAAATTCGCCCTGAAGGGAACCTATGCTGGCTGTATGTAATATCGATTAAACTTAGGACGAAAAAAAAAATCAGCAGGCTAAAAATGAACAAACAAGCATATGCAAATATAATATTTAGAACATTAATCATTTATTATGTGAAAAACAAAATAAATGGGGATAAAATTTATTATGTGCCTCTATGTGTATATTTCCCTTTCAGAAATGGAGTCACTATTAGAACAAAGCTTAAAAACGTATAATAATGTTGTTTAAAAACAGAATGTTCAAGTATTAAAGATTCAAACAACGACAGTGATTAACTCGCTAATGTTTTCTACATTTCTTTTGTGTGTAGGAAATTTACTCCTCCCTACATCTCAGAAAGAACCATTTGGACTTTGTCAAAATACTAAGATCAACATCGATCTTTTCATGGTTCGAAAGGCACTCGTAGTGTAGCCAGGCCTCACATTCATCACATCTTGCTCTTAAATGTATCTTATATCTGAATGTAATGCATGATTTCTAAAAAAACTAACTTTAGTTTAGTGATTTTGACATATTTGTGTGAGATTTGTGCGACGGATACAGATTGCGTAAAATGTATCTGCTGCTGTATACGTCACGTGAGCGGCACGCGTGACTATCGCTACATTTGTTGCAAAGGCATTTCACCACTGGTCGGTGTTGAACATAGCATGATGAAATATTTTTATCAGTGCTTCTGCAGAGAGCATATTCATCGAAATACCGCGAGCATAGGGATACCGCAAGCATAGGTTCCACCACTCTAGTTAAAAGCATTTCTTTTTTTTTCTTCTTTTTTTTGAAAAATCCATGTTGAGTTTTTTAACAAGAAGGGAATATTTAGGATTTGTGTAGATACTTACTTCCTTTTCAAGATAAGAACACCAAGTACAAGACTTGCAATAAGAGATCCCTGAAAAATTCAAAAATAGTGGTCCTTAGTCTTTCTATACTAGCTATCACAGTCTATATTGAAAGAACAAATAGAATAAACTAAAAATAGGGTAAAACAGCTGAGACATAAAATTCCAACGTTGGTATAACTTCCAACTACACACTTCACACATAGCAAAAATTTGGTTAATTTAACACAAGACAGACCATCATATCAAGATTACCACCTCCACTGGGATATATTTTTCAGCTATATGATCTGTTATATTCAATTTTAGTGAATGTTGGCGAGTGTATATCCTGTTTTCAATAATCTTACAGTTGTTTCCTAGAAAAGAAAATGCCAGAATAGACTAGCTTACAACTCCAAAGAAATTACATTATACATTTTTTAATAATCTGTCTAGTCTAATCTACACTTTATTATGATAGCTAATTTCACAATTAGTCTTAATGCTATGAGCATCAACGTCAAAATTATGTTCAATACCTTTAACAATACCATTTTACTGAAAATGTAAAATGTAATCACTTATTTCTTTAGGTCATTCACGAGGATGCATGCTGTTGTGGTTCAAACTGGTAAAATATTAGCCGTTTTCAATACATATATGTTCCGCATGATGATGAGTCCAACGTTACTGAGTATGTAATTTTCAGTTTCAAATAAACTGTGACCTTTGACCAAATGAATCTCCCCAATTAAAAACAGACAGACAGTCATTTTTCAAAGTTTGAATGACTTAAGCCAAATGATTTCTCCTGATTTCACAGTGACCTTTGATCTACTGACCCCACACAGATTGGGATCATCTACAAGCAATCCTAGCATGAAGTCTGACAGCTAAAAGCCAAGCTTTTACCAGCTTGTAATCAGAGAAAAAATTCCAGTCTCAAGGTCATGGTGGCCTTGACCTTTGATCTATTGATCCCAAAACAATAGGGGTCATCTACTGAGAGTAGGCAATATGTCTGAGGTCACAATGACCTTGACCTTGGATGTACTGATGTCAAAACAATAAGTGTCACCCACTGAGAGTAGGCAAAAATCTAATGATGTCTTAGGTCACAGTGGCCTTGACCTTTGACCTACTGTTCTAAAGAAAAGCTATAGGGGATCATCTACTGACAGGGAGCAATCATTCTATTAAGTTTATACAACTGTTCAAATGTTATCAGAAGGCAGAAAACTATCTACAGAGACCAACTTAACAATATGAACATATCACACACACCCTCTTTTCTCAAGGGATGGGGAATAAAACAAGAGGGCCATGAAGGCCCTGTATCGCTCACCTGACCTACTGACCTAAAGATCATCAAGAATAACATTCTGACCAAGTTTCATTAAGATATGGTCATAAATGTGGTCTCTAAAGTGTTAACTAGCTTTTCCTTCGATTTGACCCGTTGACCTAGTTTTTGACCCCACATGACCCAGATTCGAATTTGACCTAAAGGTCATCAAGATTAACATTCTGACTAAGTTTCTTGAAGATACAATCATAAACGTGGCCTCTAGAATGTTAACAAGCTTTTCCTTTGATTTGACATAGTGACCTAGTTTTTGACCCCACCTGACCCAGATTTGAACTTGACCTATAGATCATTAAGATCAACATTCTGACCAAGTTTCATTAAGATTTGGTCATAAATGTGGCCCCTACAGTGTTAACTAGAACTGTCACAGGAGTGACTCATACCCCCACCATACGGTCTTGTCACAGAAGAATGGCAACCATAAGGAATCTTAAAAATACTTTGGAGTACTTCATCCTGGGCTTCCACATATAAGTAATACTAGTATAGTAATACTAGTAAATATATTAAATCTCTAATATTAGAGATACACTAAAAGTGAATACAAAGAAGTGTCTTACCGACCCATGTTACCACGGAAAAATGTTTTTACTTTTTACATAGGACTTATAATAAAAAAGATTGAAAATCTAAAAATAGGATTTCTAAAAATAGACTAATTCCTGGAATTTAAGGGGAAGAAACTCAGTACAAAGGTTAAAAAAGGTTACTTCCCTTTGGCTCTAAGCCAATCAGAATGAGATATAGTGAAAATACATCAAAATTAACATTAAATTCTTGGTAAAAGGGGACACAATTCAAGAAAAATAGTGTCAGAGTTATGCACCTTGTGTCACATGATGTGGGTGATGAGGTGGAACATCTATTTTAAGTCTGAATCAAATCCATTCAGCAGTAATTGAGATATAGTGAAAATACATCAAAATTAACCTTAAATTCTAAGTAAAAAGGGGCATAATTCATGAAAAATTGGTGTCAGAGTTATGCACCTTGTGTCACATGATGTGGGTGATGAGGTGGAACATCTATTTTAAGTTTGAATCAAATCCATTTGTAATAATTGAGATATAGTGAAAATACATCAAAATCAACCTTAAATTTAAAGTAAAAGGGGACATAATTCATAAAAAATTTATTTCAGAGTTAAGCACCTTATGTCACATCATCTGGGTGATGAGGTGGAACAACTATTTTAAGTTTGAATCAAATCCATTTAGTAATAACTGAGATATAGTGAAAATACAACAAAATTAGCCTTAAATTCTAAGTAAAAGGGGACATAATTCATGAAAGCTTGGTGTCAGAGTTATGCACCTTGTGTCACATGATGTGGGCACATGAGGTGGGTGATGAGGTGGAACATCTATTTTAAGTTTGAATCAAATCCATTCAGTAGTAACTGAGATAAAGTGAAAATACATCAAAATCAACCTTAAATTCTAAGTAAAAAGGGGCATAATTCATAAAAAAAATTGTGTCAGAGTTATGCACCTTATGTCACATGATGTGGGTGATGAGGTGGAACATCTATTTTAAGTTTGAATCAAATCCATTTAGTAATAACTGAGATATAGTGAAAATACAACAAAATTAACCTTAAATTCTAAGTAAAAGGGGACATAATTCATGAAAACTTGGTGTCAAGAGTTATGCACCTTGTGTCACATGATGTGGGTGATAAGGTGGAACATGTATTTTAAGTTTGAATCAAATCCATTTGGTAATAACTGAGATAATAGATTTCGGGACGCGACGGGACGGGACGGGACGGGACGCGACGGGACGCGACAAACGCGACAAAACTGACTCCTATATACCCCCCTCAAACATGTTTGGTGGGGGTATAACTAGCTTTTCTTCTGATTTGACCTGGTGACCTAGTTTTTGATCCTACATGACCCAGATTCAAACTGGACCTTGAGACCATCAAGATTAACATTCTGACCAAGATTCATGAAGATACAGTTACAAATGTGGCCTCTACAGTGTTAACAACCTTTACCTTTGATTTGACCTGGTGACCTAGTTTTTGAACCCAGATGATCCAAAATTGAACCCGTCCAAGATTTTATTGAGGGTAACATTCTGACCAAGTTTCATTAAGATAGGGCCAAAATTGTGACCTCTAGAGTGTTAACAGTCAAATTGTTGACGACGGACGACTGACGGACATACGACGGACACAGGGTGATCACAAAAGCTCAACTTTGAGCACTTTGTGCTCAGGTGAGCTAAAAAGCCAAACATTTTGTTGTGAATAAGCTCCAGGTGCCATAAAACATGGTGAAGTAAACAGTGTGGATAATAATATGCTTGTACAACACTTACTGCTCTAAAAATTATATGAAGTGTCATGGGTATCTTGAAATTGAAGGCATAATTATTGATGACTTGAACCACAAAGAAGAATGATACCATAAATCCATACACTCTGAAAATAAAATGTTGTAAGAATAGTTTTAACATCAGTGAACAAAGCTTCATATAGGACAAATAATAACAGCTTTTAGATTACCCTTCAATCCTGAGACAAAAATTATATGATTGCATACAATGATTTACATCTGAAAATAAATACTGTGAAATCATTAATGTTCGTGGGGGACTAGTTTTCGTGGAATTGGTGGTTGAGTCAATCCACAAAATTTAATCCCAACGAACAAGTAAATCTCATTCATTTTAAGTTCAAAAGTTATAATCCACGAAAATCCCCACGAAATTGTTGTTTTGACCAAAACCACGAAATTTTATGCCCACAAAATTAAATGATTTTACAGTATTTCATAAGCAGAAAGTATTTCTGCCTTCTAACAGTACACAATTATTGCAAAGTTCTGCATGTCACATATGTCACACATGAAAAGTTTTGCTGAAACTTTTTTTCTTATTTTTTTTTTTTGCTAAACTTGTTGATGCGCTACTAGTATTTTGGGTCTAGGCATGCACCTGACTAGAATCATTAACCTTTTTAAAGAATACGTTTTGTATATACATTGCTTTCTCACTTTCAACAATTCAATCCATATAAGGCCTTGAACCAACAATGGTAAGTGCTGGTTAATATAAAATTTGTGGCTTTAATTCTGGCTTTGATTAAAATCATTTATATTCACAGGTTCATTATTTATGCATACAATGTGTCCATAAATTCTCCTTAAAATTAATTGATTAGGTCTGAAATACAATATACAACATGTTATTTGCACAACAGTAGTAACACAATACACAACATGTTATTTGCACAACAGTGGTAACACAATACACAACATGTTATTTGCACAACAGTGGTAACCTAGACCGAGAAATACTCTTTATGCAGACAGACTAACAACTTACTTTAAAGGTATAACACTCTTTTTGGTACCAAAATTCACTGTAAAGATGAATCCTTCTGCAGCAACAAATAAAAACTGCATGAATGTAATGAGGTTTCCAGCTCCATGGTGCTCCCTGTAACACAAACAAAGCAACAGACTAAGACAAAGCAACACAAACCCCTATACTTCTATAAAGTGGTAAAACTAATATAGATAAAATAATAAAACAATAAGTTATAAAACAAGAGCTGTCGTAGGACAGCAACGCTCGACTATTCAACAGCCTTGTCAATTGAATGAATACAAAAGTCGAAAAAGGGGCATAATTTTGTAAAAATACACAACAGGGTTATGGAACCTGCAAAGTGCTTATAAGCTCATGACAGTGGACAAGTGTGTGAAGTTTCAGTCCATTCCCATTAGTGGATACTGAGATATCAGCTTACATACAAAAACTTATCCAAAAAACTGCTAAGTCGAAAAAGAGGCATAATTTTGAAAAAATGCAAAGTAGAGTTATGAAACGTGCACAGTACATGTTAGATCATGACAATGGACAAGTGTGTGAAGTTTCAATCCATTCCCATTAGTGAATACTGAGATACCAGCTTACATACAAAAACTTAACCAAAAACTGCTAAGTCGAAAAAGGGGCATAATTATAATAGAATGCAAAGTAGAGTTATGGGACCTGCTTAGTGCATGTCAGATCATGACAGTGAACAAGTGTGTACAGTTTCAATCCATTCCCATCAGTGAGTACCGAGATACCAGCTACATACAAAAACTTAAACAAAACTTTCTAAGTCGAAAAAGTGGAGTAATTTTGGTAAAAAGGAAAATAGAGTTATGGAACCTGTGCAATGTAAGTCAGTTTATCACAGTGAATAAGTGTGTGAAGTTTCAATACATTTCCACAAGTGGTTACTGAGATACCAGCTTACATACAAACACTTAACCAAATTGGGACGCCGACGCAGACACTGACGCATGGGCGAGTCCAATAGCTCACTATTCTATAGATAGTTGAGCTAATAACAAGAGCTGTTTGGAAAACACACATACCCCAATGGTGGGATGTTCCATTTTCAGTCTCAAGTTGCTTTGACCTTGACCTTTGACATACTAATTTCCCAACACAAAAAGGGTCTACTTATCACAAAGAATAAACCTATAAAGATTGTGGACTGTGTTCTTTAGTTACAGAACTGAAACTGTTTTCAGTTTCTAGTTTGATCTTGACCTTTGACCTACTGATCCCCAAAATTAAAGAGGTCATCTAATGACCACAGGCAATCATCCTAATGAAGTTTGACCTATGTAGCCCAAACAGTTCTTTAGTTTTTGAGTGGAAACCATTTTCAGTCCTGAGGTCACTGTGACCTTGGCCTTTGATGTACTGACCCACAAAACATTAGGGGCCATCTACTGAACACTGGCAATCATTCCATGAAGTTTGACCATTGTGAGACCAAACATTCTCTAGTTATTAATCAGAAAACTATATAGTCTATCGACCAACCCACAGTCTGACAATGAGCAGAACAATATACCCCCTCTTCCTTAAGGTAGACATTATAACTGTACTTTTTTTTAACAAAACATTGCATACTGTGAAATCATTAATATTTGTGGGGGACTAATTTTCGTGGATTTCATGGTTGAGTCAATCCACGAAATTTAATCCCAACGAACAAGTAAAACTCCCATTCATTTTATGTTCAAAAGTTGAAATCCACGAATTCATGTCCCCAGGAAATTGCCGTTTTGACCAAAACCAGGAAATTTTATGCCCACGAAATTAAATGATTCCACAGTATATTGTGTAGTGCAGTACAGGCTAGAAGACATCCATGAAACTTATAATGAGGGATTAAGTAGATATAGAGTGAATGACTGTATATATGACAAATTAAAGTGACAATGACTTAACAAGAGGGCCATGATGGCCCTATATCGCTCACCTGTTTACCATTGCTCAAAATGATATGATTAAGTTTCTGAAGTAGGTCACTAGATCAATTTCAAGGTCAAAGTTCATTTCGGCAGACAAAACTATGCATGTGCTTCATATTGGGAGACTGTAGCTTGAGAAATGTGAAAGTAGGTACTAGGTAAAAATCAATGTCAAATTTCAATTCAGAACACAAAAATATGCAAGCAGTCCAAATTTTAGGCCTGTAGCTTCAGAAATGTGAAAATAGGTCACTAGGTCAATCTCAATATCAAAGTTGATTTCGGTACACAAATCTATGCATGTGGTCCAAATTTGAAGCCTGTAGCTTGAGAAATGTGAAAGAAGGTCACTAGGTCAAAATCAATGTCAAATTTTATTTCAGAACACAAAACTATGCATGTGGTCCAAATTTGAAGCCTGTACCTTAAACAAGAGATCACAGAGTGATCTTGGCGCCCACCAATGTGCCATTTTTGAGAATTCCAAATTTTAAGGCTTATTGACTAGCTCAAGGTCAAATTTCATTTCCGTACAAAACACTGTACATGTGGTCAAAATTCGAAACCTGTAGCTTGAGAAATGTGAAAGTAGGTCACTAGGTCAAAATCAAGGTCAAAATTATTTCGGAACATAGAACTATGCATGTGGTCCAAATCTGAGGCCTGTACCTTCAATAAAGTGAAAGTAGGTCACTAGGTCAATGTAAAAGTTTGTTTCGGTACACAAAATTATGCATGTGGTCCAAATTTGAAGGCTGTAGCTTGAGAAATGTGAAAGTAGGTCACTAGGTCAAAATCAAGGTCAAATTTCATTTCAGAACACAAAACTATGCATGTGGTCCAAATTTGAAGGCTGTAGCTTGAGAAATGTGAAAGTAGGTCACTAGGTCAAAATCAAGGTCAAATTTTATTTCGGAACACAGAACTATGCATGTGGTCCAAATTTGAAGCCTGTACCTTCAAAAATGTGAAAGTAGGTCACTAGGTCAATATCAAGGTCAAAGTTTTTTTCAGTGCACAAAACTATCGGGTGAAACACAATATAGGGAACAGTAGTGTTGCACTTAGAGGTAAAAAAATAAGTTCTTAATTTTGGCAAAAAAAGTATTTTTCTACATAGTAGAGTGCTTGAAGTATAAGCAACTTAAGTGGTTTGCTGGTACTTGCATCGAAAATGTAATTTTTAAAGGCTGATAAAATGCATAATTTTGCTGGTTACGGACACTACAAGTGGTACATTTTGTAAAATAAATCCTCAACTTTATGATAAACTTGAACTATATTTACTGTTTTGTAGGATAAACACATGGAAATACATAATGCAAGGCAAAAATAGGACTAGGAAAGGTATAGACACTGAAAAAAGAAACATACTGTTGGATATTACTTTGTTGCTAAAAAACATGTATATTTCAAATCGTCTGACATCTTCAATTTCAGTGTTAATGAAGAATACTTAATGAAAAATCAACACAAATTCTGTCTTTGTTGAAACAAAATGACTTAGATTAAAGGGAAAGTGATTAATTTTCAAAAAAATCCTAAATATTGATATATACTAGTAATTGGTTACGGACACTACAAAAAAGCCTAAAGAATGGTTTTGCATTAGATTATGTTAAAAACATTAAACCCACTCATGAATTGTTTGGTATAATGTTAAAATGATATCTGAATGGAAAGTGTATTTAAATTTGATATTCTTCAAACAAAAATATACAACTTGCCAAATTAAAACCAATCAAAAAGAAAACAGAACAATAAAATCTGAAAACTTCCTGTTTTCTTGAAATCTTGTTACTTAATAAGCAATATTAAGTTCTCTAAGTGATACATTATCATCAATACTTTGTATTCATATCACACAAGTAACACTTACACTTTTTTACTCAAGAATGTCACTGACCAGAAAAAAGAAATTAAGTTCATGGTTATGGACACTACACTACGAATTATCTAACGGAAGTACACATATCTATAATCTTTTTGGAACTTTTTTTTCAGATTTTCAGAATGTCTTGGTGTTGAAAATGTAGCCCTATTATCAGTCATAGTACTCCTATGACAGATCCTGTTTGTGCAGACATATAAATTTGTTTCCACTCTTTTTCCTTCATCATGTGATTTTGATATTAGTTCTGCTTTCTTAACTAATCTAGTTTTGAGTTACTCTTCTCTACTTCTTGTCGCTGTCTCATTCTACAATCCTTTCTCTCTCTCTCATTTTTCTTTTAATTTTCACATTGGCCTGGATTGAGTTTCTACCTTTCTTGCCATTTAACCTCTTCTAACCTATTGAGCATTTTTGTGCTTTTTAAGTTTCAGCACTGCAGCTGCCTCATCAGATCAAAACTCTATATCTGAATCACAAATGCACAATGAATCAGACATACTTCTACATATAAAGCAATTAAATTGCAATATAAAACTAGATATTATAACCATATGACACAGATGCGCGCACATACTGTGCCATTCTCTAGAAAGCAAAAATGATCATAACTGCCGCCAGTAAAAATATACTCAGAGAAGATTCCTTATTCTATGGTCATTTGCACATAAAGCTTGTTCATCTGTTAAAGTTTGAAGCAAATCAGGCTAAAAGTTTGGGAATCGTTGGACACACAGGAGTTTCACCTATCATATGATATTCCATATAGCAAAAATTATCAAAGGGCCATAACTAAAGTTAAAAACAGTCACAGAAAGAATATCTCCCTTTACGGTCATCTGCACATCAAGCTTGTTCATCTGTGAAAGTCTGAAACAAATGAGACTACTAGTGTTGGAGGATTTGGACATATAAAAATGTTTCTCTACATTCCTTATGATTACAAGAGGACCATGATGGTCCTGAATCGCTCACCTATCCCCACATGACCCAGTGTTGAACTGAGTATGACGTCGTTATTTCTATTATTTGACAAAGTGACCTAGTTTCTGAGCATATGTGACCTAGATATCATCAAGATAAAAAATTCTGACCAATTTTCATGAAGATCCATTTGACCTAATGACCTTGTTTTTGAAGGCACCTGACCCACTTTTAAACTTGACCTAGATATCATCAAGGTGAACATTTTCACTAATTTTCATGAAGATCTCGTGAAAAATATGGCCTCTAGAGAGGTCACAAGGTTTTTCTATTTTTCGACCTACTGACCTAGTTTTTGACCGCACATGTCCCAGTTATGAACTTGACCTAGATATCATCAAGCTGAACATTCGCACCAACTTTCATGAAGATCCAGTGAGAAATATGGCCTCTAGAGACATCACAAGAATTTTCTATTTTTTTACCTACTGACCTAGTTTTTGACCGCACGTGACCCAGTTTTGAATTTGACCTAGATATCATCAAGATGAACATTCTGACCAATCTTCATCAAGATCTCTTGAAAGATATGGCCTCTAGAGAGGTCACAAGGTTTTTCTATTTTTAGATCTACTGACCTAGTTATTGACCGCACGTGACCAAGTTTCGAACCTGACCTAGATATCATCAAGGTGAACATTCTGACCAATTTTCATAAAGATCCTATGAAAAATATGGCCTCTAGAGAGGTCACAAAGTTTTTCTATTTTCAGACCTACTGACCTAGTTTTTGACCGCATGTGACCCAGTTTCAAACTTAACCTAGATATCATTTAGGTGAACATTCTGACCAATTTTCATGAAGATCCATTGAGAAATATGGCCTCTAGAGAGGTCACAAGGTTTTTCTATTTTTAGACCTACTGACCTAGTTTATGACCCACGTGACCCAGTTTCAAACTTGACCTAGATATCATCAAGGTAAACATTCTGACCAATTTTCATGAAGATCTTGTGAAATATATGGCCTCTAGAGAGGTCACAAGGTTTTTCTATTTTTAGACCTACTGACCTAGTTTTTGCAGGCACGTGACCCAGTTTCGAACTTGACCTAGATATCATCAAGGTGAACATTCTGACCAATTTTCATGAAGATCTTGTGAAATATATGGCCTCTAAAGAGGTCATTAGGTTTTTCTATTTTTAGACCTACTGACCTAGTTTTTGACGGCACGTGACCCAGTTTCGAACTTGACCTAGATATCATCAAGGTGAACATTCTGACCAATTTTCATGAAGATCTTGTGAAATATATGGCCTCTAGAGAGGTCACAAGGTTTTTCTATTTTTAGACCTACTGACCTAGTTTTTGAAGGCACTTGACCCAGTTTCGAACTTGACCTAGATATCATCAAGATGAACATTCTGACCAACTTTCATAAAGATCCCATGAAAAATGTGACCTCTAGAGTGGTCACAAGCAAAAGTTTACGGACGGACGCACGCACGGACGCACGCACGGACGACGGACGACGGACACCGCGCGATCACAAAAGCTCACCTTGTCACTTTGTGACAGGTGAGCTAAAAACAGAAACTATCAAAGGGCCATAACTGTAGTAAAATAGTCACAGAAAAAAATCCTTGCTTTATTGTTATCTTCACAGCTTAAGCTTGTTCATCTGTGAAAAGTTTGAATCAAATCAGGCTTATAGTGTGGGAGGTGTCAGACACACAATATTTTTCTAGATATATTCTATATTTCTATATAAAAATATAGTATCATAACTGTGGTTAAAATAGTCACTGAGAAATTCCTTCTTTTATGGTTATCTACACATCAAGGTTGTTCATCTATGAAAGTTTAAAGCAGAGCAATCTAATGGTGGGAGGAGTTGGACACACAAGATTTTGAACGAACTGACGGACGTACATACATAGAGCAGCAACACTATATGTCCATCACATGAATATAAAATCTCATCTAAATGAATATACATGTACCTGTCATCACATGGTTAGTACTTTGTACTTCTTGAAGAGATTTTTCTTTCATTTGCAAGTTTTTAAATATTACTTCTAATCATTAATACTTGTAAAGATTTATTCACTTGAACTGTAAGATGTATAATAATTTAAACAGAAATTTCAGTAATACTGGTTGTTTTTTTTTTACATTGTTTTAATTTGTGTAGTGTCCATAACCAGATATTTACACCGCCTCCTCTGAAACATTTTGAAAAGTAACATTATTGTAAGGTACATGAATTTGAATTATCTTAACAATGATGCTCCTGAAGAAATTTGTCTTAGTGAATAACTGTTAATTATCATTATCACATCTTTACATTTTTAATATAAATCTGTGCAATTTAAATGATAAACATGATTTTTAGCACTTTTGAACTGTATCTATATTTTCATATCTGAAAATATTTGTCAACAAATACATATATTTGTTTTTTCTTTATAATAATAAACTTTGAAATGATAATTTTTCATTTTTCTGTAAAAAGATGCAAGTTTTAATTTTTTCAGCTCTGGTTACGGACACTACTGTTTCAAGTAGCATTATTAAATATACAAAATTTACCATTTGTAGTAAAATTATTAATAAACTTTGTTAAATTTGTCATCAGTGAACCTTCCATATTGAAAAAAATAGTGATTCTTTATCTCTCGTCGCTTCCATGTTTGCTATGACAACTTTCAATGTCATGCTGCAGCAACAGAAAATGATGCTGTATATAAAGATGCCGCAATAAGAGTTTTCCAATGTGGTTGCAACATCAACAAGTTGATGAAAAATAAAGTTGATTAATTAACTTGTGAAATCAGTTATTACTTTCATAAGAATAACTATAAATAAAATTTAAAAAAATGTTTATTTACACCATTGAAAGACAGGTTACCGACACTACAGGGTTTTTGTAGTGTCCGTAACCATATTAGTGGTGCTACAGCAAAAATGTAGTTAACGATAAAGGAAATAGCATGAAAATTTTGTATCAACAGTTAAACTTGATAAGAAAAAATCAATAAAGACTCTCATAATATCTTTCAAATCTATAAAATACAATTGGTTACGGACTCTACATCTTTTTATAAAAACCTGATTTTCAATTTTAAAAATTCATACAATTAAATTTCAGAAAAAGATAATTTTGATTTTTTTTCTTTAAGTACTATTACAACAGAGAAATGATTCTGGAGCAAAATATTAAAGAAAAAATAATGTTAACATTGCAATTATTCATTATAACAAAAGGAAGGAATTTCAGTGAAAAACTGCATAACATCTTACCCATTTCACATTTTTCTTGACAGCTTCAACAATTTTCATCCGATCATGACAAATCAAACACCAAAATAATCTTTAAAAAATTGTCTTTATGCTGATAACACACATTTACATGGAAATATATAGTATCATATGGTTATTTTATTTGAAAAATATGGAAAATTCTAAGTGCAACAACATAACGCTTCAAAAATGACTTCTTTTAGATGCATTTTTTGCGACTGCTTGAAAACTATTTGAGCTAGATCAATAAAATTTGGCACAGAACTTCTTCATATTTAGTGTTATGAAGTGTAAAAGTTAAATTGCAATAAAGGGTTAGGACATTTATGAAAACCATGTATAACAATGTGATATTCTAAATGCTCCCTATATTGTGTTTCACCCGTATGCATGTGGTCCAAATTTGAAGGCTGTAGCTACAGAAATGTGAAAGTAGGTCACTAGGTCAAAATCAAGGTCAACTCATGTCAAGGTTCATCTTGCCACTCAAAACCATACAGGTGGTCCAAACTTGAATGTTGTAGGTTACTGACAATAAGATTTTAAAAGCTTTTCCCTATATAAGTCTATATGAACCATGTGACCCCCAGGGCGGGGCCATAATTGACCCTAGGGGATGATTTGAACAAACTTGGTAGAGAACCACTGGATGATGCTACATTACAAATGCCAAAGCTCTAGGCTTTGTGGTTTGTACAAGAAGATTTTCAAAGTTTTTCCCTATATAAGTCTATGTAAACAATGTGACCCCCGGGGCAGGGCCATATTTGACCCTAGGGGAATAATTTGAACAATCTTAGTAGAAGACCACTAGATAATGTCGCATACAAAATATCAAAGCCCTAGGCCCTGTGTTTTTGAATAATAGGTTTTTTAAAGTTTTTCCCTATATAAGTCTATATAAACCATGTGACCCCCGGGGCGGGGCCATATTAGACCCCAGGGAAATAATTTGAATCATTCTGGTAGAGGACCACTAGATGATGCTTCATACCAAATATCAAAGCTCTAGGCTCTGTGGTTTTGGACAGGAAGATTTTCAAGTTTTTCCCTATATAAATCTATGTAAATTATAGAAATAAACAAAGGGCCATAACTCACTAAAGAATTGTTGAACCAGTCTGATTTTCAGGGGGACACAACTAGGGTACCAATACATCATTCTGACTAAGTTTGGTCAAAATCCCCCTGGTAGTTTCTGAGGAGATGCGATAACGAGAAATTGTTAACGGAAGGACGGAAGGACGGACGTCGGACCACGGACGCAAAGTGATTTGAATAGCCCACCATCTGATGATGGTGGGCTAAAAATGTGAAAGTAGGTCACTAGGTCAATAACAGGGTCAAAGTTTGTTTCAGTTAACAAACCTATGCATGTGGTCCAAATTTGAAGGCTGTAGCTACAGAAATGTGAAGTAGGTCACTAGGTCAAGATCAAGGTCAACTCATGTCAAGGTTCATCTTGCCACTTAAAACAATACATGCGGTCCAAATTCGAATGCTGTAGGTTATAGACATAAAGATTCTAAGTATTTCCCTATATAAGTCTATATGAACCATGTGACCCCCGGGGTGGGACCATATTTGACCCTAGAGGGAAAATTTGAACAAACTTGGTAGAGAACCACTAGATGATGCTACATTACAAATATCAAAGCCCAAGTCGTTGTGGTTTCGACAAGAAGATTTTCAAAGTTTTTCCCTATATAAGTCTATCTTAATTTGAAATAAAGGGAGGTAATTTGACATAAAATCAGTCCATAGTTATCTACCCTGATTGTCTCAGTCCAGCTAATGATAATAATGAAATTTCAAATAAGTCCTATAAGAACTTACTGATATAAATCGATTTTGGTTACAATCAGGGGAGGTAATCAGACATAAAGATTCTAAGTATTTCCCTATATCAGTCTATACGAACCATGTGACCCCCGGGGTGGGACCATATTTGACCCTAGAGGGAAAATTTGAACAAACTTGGTAGAGAACCACTAGATGATGCTACATTACAAATATCAAAGCCCAAGTCGTTGTGGTTTCGACAAGAAGATTTTCAAAGTTTTTCCCTATATAAGTCTATCTTAATTTGAAATAAAGGGAGGTAATTTGACATAAAATCAGTCCATAGTTATCTACCCTGATTGTCTCAGTCCAACTAATGATAATAATGAAATTTCAAATAAGTCCTATAAGAACTTACTGATATAAATCTATTTTGGTTACAATCAGGGGAGGTAATCAGATATAAAACAACTCTGCCCCTACGATTGGATCTGACAGATTCATCAAGGAATCCAAGATTTATTGTTGCTGAAGATATTTTGGAAGTTTGTATCAAATCAAACCATAAATAAAGTCTCTATATGGCAAAGCCAAAATAGCAAATTTTGGACCTTTCAGGGGCCATAACTCTGGAACCAATGATGACATCTGGCCAGTTCAAGAAAGGAACCAAGATCTCGTGGTGATATAGGTTGTGTGCTAGTTTGGTTAACTTCAAATCATAAATGAAGCTGCTATTGTGCAGTCAAGGTCAAAATAGTCAATTTTGGCCCTTTCAGGGGCCACAACTCTGGAATCCATAATGGGATCTGGCCAGTTCAAGAAAAGAACCGAGATCTTATGGTGATACAAGTTGTTTGCAAGTTTGGTTAAAATAAAATCATAAATGAAGCTACCATTGTGCAGACAAGGTCAAAATAGCTAATTTTGGCCCTTTCAGGGGCCATAACTCTGGAACCCATAAAGGGATCTGGCCAGTTCAAGAAAGGAACCGAGATATCATGCCAATACAAGTTGTGTACAAGTTTGATCTAAACTGCTTGCAAAATGTGATCTCTATCGTGCAGACAAGAAATTGTGGACAGACGGACGAAGGGCGATCAGAAAAGCTCACCCTGTCACTATGTGACAGGTGAGCTAAAAATCTCAAAATGAAGATGGGTCCGTGGTGACTGTGATTTTTAAACTTACAGTTACTATAACCTTGACATTTGACCCAATGACCTTAAAATTAATAGGGCAGTTAAGAATTAGGATTAAGGCATTCTCAATATAATTCATAGAATGGACATGATATTTATAGCCATATTTCGCCTACAGACCTCAAAATAGGATCATCCAGAGTCCGTCAGCAGTGTGCATATCAAGATAGTGGTCAAAGGTAAAAGTAGTTTTTAAGTGGAAACTAAACTGCTAATAGATGGACAGGTAGACAAACACATGGACAGGCAGCCAGCACCATCAGACTTCCGGAAAGTTGTCGGTCTGACGGACATGACCGGAAAATTTTGATCCGCTCTGCGGTTTCTTATCCGGATGCGGTCCGACTGACCGGCATTTATCAGACCCCGAGAACTGCAACATCTCCGACAACATATCAAAATGGCGTTACTTACATATTATGCGGGGGCAGAACCGGGAAAGAAACGTTAATTAACGCCCAACAATCGTAGTGAAAGGAAACAAATGTATAAAAACTAGAGATGCTTTTGAGAAAAGCGCATGTCTCCCACAACTGCCCCTATGTAAAATGTCTAGTTTCTTTAGATGGTTTAGACGAGTGGATCCAATTATATGGTCTGGATGAGTGGACCCAATCAGTAATTCAAGGGCCATAAATCAAAAGTGCTTGGGTGGATTTGGCTAGTTATCGAACTTGGCTAAGGTCTTATGGCCAAACGCATTTTGTTCAAGTTTAGTGAAGATCCGATGAGAAATGTTGGATTTAGAGAGCGGACAAGAGTAAAAAGGCGAATTTTTCGGTAATTCAAGGGCCGTAACTCCAAAATGCCTAGACCGATTTAACTAGTTATCAAACCATTAGAAAAATGGCTGGAAATTGCCAGTGTTTTCCATAAAATTCTGGCAACCCAAAACTTTAAAAGTAGAAGGTTGTTTGAAGGTCAAAACACTCTTAAACAACTGTACATAGACTAAACTGCTTACAGACAGACAAACAGACAGACACGATACATTCCTTTGGGCGAATAAAAAGCTATGCATTATCAAACTTACTTGACTATAAGCTCTAGGAAGACAACATTAGAGCAACAGCCTATAAACACCAACGAAATTGGTATTGCTGGATGCATGTTTGAGGTCTATTCTGTCTCTGGCTTCAAATTTATATGATTGTCAGACTGAAAAATAGCCGCTCTATGTCAGTGCTGTCTCATCTTTTCTGAAAAGAAGAAGTACAGACTTTATTTTAAGCATAGTTTTTTAAACAAGAGCTGTCTAATGACAACATGCTTGGCTATACGAAGCCCTCCCACCTAATGCTAGCTTACATACAAAAGCAAAAGTTGAAATTGGGGCATATTTTTTCCAAAATGTAAGCATGAGTTTTCTTGCCCTGTAACGTCACTCCATAATGACAAAGACATGTGTGAAGTTTGAAAGCATATGACGATGTAGTTTTTGAGAAATCTGCTTACATGCAAAATTTTAACCTGAAATTTTAATATAAAAAGGGGCCTAATTTTGATAAAATACAAGCTAGAGTTATGTACTGTAAAAGCAGCAATTACCGCAAGGGTTTAATTTTCGCTATATTCGCGAAGCCCTAGTACATCTTGTGAAAATTAATCCTCTCCTAAATATATACCTTTAGTATAATTCAAATTAAAGTAGGATACCATATTTGCAATTTCGCAAATATTAAACCTCGAGAACATACTCAAAATTTCAAATTCACGAAATTTTGATCTAGCGAAAATATGTGTTTTTACAGTAACTTGTCCTGGGAGGTCATCTTATGATGCTAAAGACATGTGTGAAGTTTGAAAGCATTTGGCCACATAGTTACTGAGAAACCTGCTTAACATGCCAAATTTTAACCTGAATTTTTAAGTTGAAATGGGGCATATTTTGTTAAAAAAAAAAAAAGCTAGAGTTATGTAACTTGTCCAGGGAGGTCATCTCATGATGTGTGAAGTTTGAAAGCATTTGGCCAAGTTACTAAGCTTCTGAGAAACCTGCTTACATGCAAAACCTGAACTTTTGTAACACCAACACCAATGAAAGAGTGATTACAGTTCTAAGCTTTACTATTTGAAAATTTCAAATAGCTGAGCTAAAAATGCAGTATGTTCATAACGCTACAAATCAAGAAAGGGGAATAACATCTGCCATCCCTAGTGTGTTGAGTTTGCTTTAAAGGTCCAATACTAAGGAAAGTGAACATTTTAATTTCTTTTAAAAAGCACAGAAACTATTTCATTTTATTGGAAAATGAAAGTTGGTATGCAGAAATTCGAAATAAATCGCAGTATATGTACAATTATTTTTCTATGAAGTATGAAGAAAGTTAAAAAGACCTGGGGGGTCATTCTGTCGATTCATTGAAATTTCAACATAATACACATACATTTCTTTGAGTTCCAAAGACCTTCTGTAAATTTTGACCTGCCAATCTTCATTATTTAGTGTCTTGCAGAAGTCTATGCACTGGCTATGAAAAAAATTGCCCACTCACTTTCCCTTAGTAATGGACCTTTAATTAATAGTGCACAGCTGCAAATTCATTCAGCCAGTTTGTACGCATTTGCCATCACTGCACATCCATTGAATTTGTAAATGGCTTTGGTTGTAAGAGAGGTGCAAAAACGATATGCCCAGCTATATAAAAGCAGTAACATCTGTTTAGAGTTTATGTTCATTATAAAGCTCTTGGGAGTAAATCATCCTATAAAACACAGTGTGTGAGTTACTTCTATACTCAAAGCAGCAATTAGCTATTTGTTACTTGCAATAATTCACATGTTTTGCTAATCTGTAAAGAACATATGGTTATTGAGTTAACTACATGTCTACTCATCATTTATTTTCAGGATTCTGTTAGTATTCTTCCCAGGTAGGTAAAACAGCAGTAACTTTAGTCACCTGAAAGTACACTAATTATGGTTTATTAAGAGGATATTTGTTTGTTTCAGAGTAAAATTGAAATATCTTTCATGAGTGAACACCAGATGCAATATTTTTACCAGTACTGGTGCATTGTAAACTTCAGTGTTTGTTCAAATAAATGAGATTGTGTTAATAAAAAGAAGCCTGCTTTATCAAACTTTTCAAATTCAAGGCATAACAATCAATGAATTGAGTTTCTTTGGCCTTACAAAGTCCTGTTGTCCTGGAGTTTTCTAGGGGTGTTTTATGCCATTTTTCAACCCTATTCATATTTTGCAAGGTAATCTGAGATAACCCACCAGAAGTCAATGGGATTTCATACCCAGTCATACAAACTTAGCAGTAACTGACAACTTCCGAACATGAACTCCAAGTGAAGGAAAAAATATTCATTACCTCATAATGTTATATCATGCCAGTTCCTCTAGAAAAATATGTGACTGACTGACACTACAGGTGCCTCTTTTTTCTAAAAGATGAGTCATTATTATCATTATTATTACCGGTATATTAAATTTATATAGTGCCCTTTTCATGATAAACATGTTAATATTTAAAGGCACTTTACATAGTACATTAGTCATTAGTTTATAATGAACACTTCTTTTTTCTTCACAGTTTGTTCCTATACCTACCTATGGCACAGGAGAATTTATACAGTTTATTTCCTACAAACATACAGAATGACATTATTTTGGCAAATTTAACTTGTACTTCCTTTGTATTTTCGCAAACAATAGAGTATATCTAAGATAAAAAAAAGAAGAAGAAAAAACACCTACAGTACAATCGCGATCCTATGAAAAGCCAAGGGACCGGCCGTTTTTTTCGTAATATCGCATTTTCGTTCGAGCGCAGCATAGGAAATTTCGCTACACAGTACCTTGATATCTACACGTCGTAACCGGTGATATTTAAACATGTAAATTTCGTATCGGAGAACATGTACATGTATACAAATTTTATATGTACATCTGGGTCTACTACAGATCTTATTCGAATCCGAAGTGTAAAACGGGTTAGTTTTTTTCTTCACTTTTTTGTTCACTGTATATAAAACATAAACTGGGTACATTGTTGCATGAGAACAAAAATAGCAATTGCCTATTCCGATTCAGCTACCCTTAACTGAATTGTTCGGAATAATAAAACGACAATTTAGAGACGATCAGGACTTGAATATTTTTATCTTTTTATGTATTGATTGTTTCAGACGTATAGATACCGAAACAAGTGTGACTGATGTGCCATTCGATCCGATAGTTAGAGAAGAAAAAAATAACCACTAACACAGCGTATGTGTTTCGAATCTTATTAAGTTTTCACACTTTAATAACTGTTTTCGCCTAGCTGACTGAACGTGACACTTTACACTCTAAAGCATTTTTCACCCCATTATGGAAGGTGTGAAAACTTAGACAATACAGGTATTCATAAAACCGCAATTAAAACAAGCTCAAAATAGGCTTTAAGGGCATAAAAATGCATTCGTAGCAGCGCATTTTTCGTAAAATTGCATTTTCGTAAAACCGCGACTTTGTAACATAGAAATAAGAAGGAAAACAGTCGGGACCACAACACTTTTTCGTAGTATACCGGTATTTCGTTAAATTGCGATTCGTAGCACCGCGAATGCACTGTATCTTGTTACTTACAATGCCCTCATGAACAAAAATAAATTAGTGAATAAATGAAATCATTTTAAGGTACTGGACCTGTAATGGTTATTTCCGTTCATTTACGTAAATGTATACAGTCCCTATGTGATTTCAGCATTTTCCTGCTGAAGATGCTTTGTAGAATTGCACATGTATCCCAAAATGCATAGTAGTAATAGGCAAGTCAATAGGGCCAGGAGCAAAAGTTAAAGAGACACTGATGGTTGGCTGCAATAGGGATCATCTACTTGGCATGTCCAATTATCCCACAAAGTTTCAACATTCTTGGCCTAGTGGTTCTCAAGTTATGGATTGGGAACGGTTTTCCATGTTCTGGCCCCTGTGACCTTGACCTCTGATCAAGTGACCCAAAAATCAATAGATGCCATCTACTCTGCATGTCCATTCATCCTATGAAGCTTCAACATTCTGAGTCAAGTGGTTCTCATGTTACTGATGGGAAAGAGTTTTCCATGTTCAGACCCCTGTGACCTAGACCTTTGCTCAAGGCCCATGACCTTGACCTTTAACAGAGTGACCCAAAAATCAATAGGGGTCATCCACTCTGCATGTTCAATCATCCTATGAAGTTTCAATATTCTGAGTCAAGTGGTTCTCAAGTTATTGATCAGAAATGATTTTCCATGTTCAGGCCCCTGTGACCTTAACCTCTGATTGAGTGTCGTCTGCTAAAATTGTAAAGTTCATTCATTTTGCTCCAAAACTGGAAGAAATATTGTCAGAGTAGCAAACAGCTTGGAACCTGATCAGACGCCGATTCCAAGCTGTTTGCAAAGGCTGTTAAATTCACCTGCAGCAGGCTAAGGGTTAATATTATCAGTGTTCCACGATTCTATACCAGTTTTAACCTGTTCTATACAAGAAACCAACAACATCCCCACAAACAGGTGGAGGAGAAATGAATTAGACCTACAGCCATGGCATCTCAGAGAAAATTCATGCCACCTGGAAACTGGATTATGCAGCATCATTTACATTCTTGTGCTAAATGAAAACTTACAAAATACTTATTTTATTCCCAGCTTTTTTCATATGACGATTGTAAACTTAAATTTCATGTGAAAATTAAAATGACTGTTCAATAAAAATTCAAATATAAAAGTATTTGTGAAATGTTAAATGATTTTCTCACTAGCAAAAGCAAATTAATGCATCTCTAAATTTATTCCATTGTTATGGTAGTACAACATATACAGTAAATCCGTCACTTAGAATAAAAGCAAACAAATAGATAATTGCATAAAATCCAAGACTACATCAGTTTGACAAAGAATAATATATCTAGAATACACATACTGCCTTTGAGGATGAGTTAACATTAACAAATGATTACCTGGGCAATTTCTCGTTAACTCTATCTATGTACAAAAAGAACCCAAATAACAGCAATTACACAAAGGTACAAATGTAACAGTAATTAATCAACACTATTTTGATAATCTGTCTGTAATATACATGTAAAATATCTAAATGACTCACACATTTTCTTGTCCTAACTTACTAGCCTCTGGGAGTCAAATTGTAAAAGCTTCGAAAATGTTAACCTGCATGGCAAAATTTGAAAAATATGAGTCCCGTAAACACAACAGTCTAGTGATAAAGGGCAATAATTCTGCAAATTACTGCCAAATTTAAATTTCATTGTTCAAGACATCATGCTGAATGATAGCCGTGGCTTGACAAAAAGTACATAACAGTTTTTTTTTTTCTGAGGTTTCCAAATTCTTACAAGGTGTTTTTTTTATCCGAATTTAAATCACCAGTCAGTACAATTCACTAAAATTTCAAAAACCAAAATGCCAGATGCGAGTATAATTTTCTTATGTCTTAAACTAACAGTGTTTTAGAAAGTTCAATCCTTGGTCCATAAAAAGTTCTTGAAATATTGTCAAAAAGTATTCCATTTCTGTCAATTTATGAAAACACTGTTATTTACTCTATGACTGTTCATGATACCCAAAATGGAAATTTATATTTTTAATCTGATAGTATTGGTTGAGTAGGACCGGCCTTGGTGTGGCATTACTCCTAAAGTCCTACAACTTCTTCATCCAATTTAATTTATCCATTGATTTTCTAAACACAAATAATCCAATCTAAATATACACTGACAATTCATTCGTACAGCATACCCTATTAATGACTTAGTAAACATCTGTTCCTAGAAATAGTTATAATAAATACTTTATCACCTAGAAATGAGCTGCGCCATGAGAAAACCAACATAGTGGGTTTGCGACCAGCATGGATCCAGACCAGCCTGCGCATCAGCACAGTCTGGTCAGGATCCATGCTGTTCGCTGACAGTTTCTCCAATTCCAATAGGCTTTAAAAGCAAACAGCATGAATCCTGACAAGACTGCGCAGATGTGCAGGTTTGTCTGGATCCATGCTGGTCGCAAACCTACTATGTTGGTTTTCTCATGGCGCGGCTCAAATGATAACAGTTTGTGGACTATAAGGATTAACAATGATATTTTCAATATGTTCAACATGTTTTCATGTACATTCACCAGCTTTCAGTAATTATAGAAATATCATCACAACATACAAGAAAATCATCATGCTAGAGTCTCTAATAAAGTGGAGTATTTTTATGTATGGTAACTCTTTGTATCTGATATTACTTTTTATATCACAGGAATAATTACCATTTAAGTGTAGGGTCGGGGAAAATGGTGTAGGAGAGACTATTAATTATTGAAAAGAATCTATTACATTTTTCACAAAACATACTGCATGCCAATACAACATCTTCTAAATAACAACGTATGTAAGTCATAACTATATAGGATTGTCATTCATGTTTGAAACTGACTGGAAATCTACAATAGGTGAATGCTTTCAAATGCTAACATCTGTATTTTAAAGATTTTATTTTTAAATTGGTAAGGAAAAATAAAAAAGATATAATGAAATATTTTATCATATTAAAGGGAGGTAATTAACAAAAAATAAAATGCATGCCTTAAAAAACTTGTTTTTGAATTACACACCAGAAAAAGTTAATTCTACTGTTGATCAGTGCAGAGCTGCACTACATACCAACCTAATGTTTTGCAACAACAGTATTTGCCTATCTCACCATTTAATTATAACTTGTGCCTGGGTTTGCATTCTACAAGTCTAAAATTATTAATAGATTTTTTATATCTATCAATACCAATAATCTTACTTTTAATAAAGATAATTTCATTTTAAATTAGTGGGAAAACTGATATAACAAGAGGACCATGATGGTCCTGAATCGCTCACCTGTCCCCACGTGACCCAGTTTTGAACTGAGTTTGACATCGTTTTTTCTATTATTTGACATAGTGACCTAGTTTTTGAGCTCATGTGTTCCAGTTTTGAACTTGACCTAGATATCATCAAGATAAAAATTCTGACCAATTTTCATGAAGATCCATTGAAAAATATGGCCTCTAGAGAGGTTACAAGGTTTTTCTATTATTTGCCCTAATGACCTAGTGTTTGAAAGAACGTGACCCAGTTTTAAACTTGACCTAGATATCGTCAAGGTGAACATTCTCACCAACTATCATGAAAATCTCATGAAAAATATGGCCTCTAGAGAGGTCACAAGGTTTTTCTATTATTTGACTTAATGACCTAGCTTTTGACCACACATGGCCCAGTTTCAAACTTTACCTAGATATCAACAGACCAATTTTCATGAAAATCCATTGAAAAACATGGACTCTAGAGAGGTCAAAAGTTTTTTCTATTTTTACATCTACCAACCTTGTTTTTGACCATAGTTGACCCAGTTTCAAATCTGACCTAGATATCATCAAGATGAACATCCAGACCAACTTTCATACAGATCCCATGAAAAATATGGCCTCTAGAGGTCACAAGGCTTTTTTATTATTTGACCTACTGACCTAGTTTTTAGCAGCATGTGACCCAGTTTTAACATGACCTAGATATCATCAAGTTGAATATTCGACCAATTTCATAGATCCATTCAAAAAATGGCCTCTGAGAGTCACAAGTTTTTTTTCATTTGACCTACTGACCTAGTTTTGACCGCAGTTACCCAGTTTCGAAATGACTAGAATCATTCAAGATGACTTCAGACAACTTTCATAAGATCCATGAAAATATGGCCTCAGAGAGGTCACAAGCTTTTTTTCATTTAGACCTACTGACCTAGTTTTTGAAGGCACGTTACCCAGTTTCAAGGTGAACATTCTGATGAACTTTCATGAAGATCCATTGAAAAGTATGGCCTCTAGAGAGGTCACAAGGTTTTTCTAATTTTAGATCTACTGACCTAGTTTTTGAACGCACGTGACCCAGTTTCGAACTTGACTAGATATCAACAAGAGTAACATTCAGACAACTTCATACAGATCCATGAAAAATATGGCCCTAGAGAGGTCACAAAGTTTTTTATTTTTGACCTACTGACCTGTTTTTGACGGCAGTGACCCAGTTTTCGAACTTGACTAGATATCATCAAGGTAAATTCTGACAACTTACATAAGATCCATTGAAAAGTATGGCCCCTAGAGATGGTCAACAAGGTTTTCTAAGTTTAGCTACGACACTAGTTTGGACGCACGATGGCGGACCCAGTTTTGAACTGACCTAGTATCACAAGATAACATCGACCAACTTTCATTGAGATCCTTGAGCAAAAAATTATGACCTACTAAAGTGTCAAAGCAAGAGTATTTACAACGCATGAAGGACCAGGATGGTCGACATGGACCTACGCGATCACAACTTCACCATGTCGACTTTGTGAACTGAGCTAAAACACATGTATTATCTAATCTATTAAAAGATTAATTCGAACATAGGACCTGATGTTTCCTGAGCTACCTGTCCATGTGACCCAGTTTTGAACTGAGTATGACAGTTTTTATTCTACTTATTTTGACATGTGACCTAGTTTTTGAAGCTGATAGTGACCCAGTTTTAACTAACAAGTTTTAAAAGACCCTGTAATGGACGATGTGACCATCTAACTGGACTAGAAATACAAGATGCAACATTCTGACCAACTTCAAAGATCACCATGAAAGTGACCTCTAAGGGATCAGAAGCAAAGTTTAGCACCGTCGACTAGACGACGACGAGAGACTGCGCGATCACAAAACTCACCTTGTCACTTTGTGACATGTGAGCTAAAAAAAAAGTTAACTTGGGTGCCTGTGACCTTGACCTTTGCACATGACGCAATGTCTTGTAATGGTGAAAATATATGCCAAGTCATTTGAATATAAAACAATGCATAATAAAGTTACAGACCAGACAAAAAAAATACCAACAAGAGGGTCATGATGACCCTGGATCGCTCACCTGAGTAATATGAGCTACATGTTTCAAATGTCAAACTGATGATAAAATATTAAGAAAGTCAGTAGGTCACATTCATGGTCAATGAAATTCAGTTTTACGATTTGTGTGTAAAACTGTGTCTGTCATCAAAATTTCAAGGCTGTATCTTAAAAAACAAGAAAGTATGTCAGTAGGTCAATGTCACAATCAAGTGACATCATATTACTTGGGGTCATCAGGTAATTATAATCAAACAGTCTTGGAAACAGGATCAGATGAATTTTTAAGTATTTTTCCTATATAACTCACATAATAACTAAGTGACCCCAGGGCGGGGCCTCTTTTAAACCCAGGGGCATAATTTGAACAATTTTGGTAGAGGACTACTGGACAATGCATCATACCAAATATCAAAAGCCTAGGTCGTATGGTTTCAGACAAAAAGATTTTTAAAGCTTTTTACTATACAAGTCTAAATAAAACTTTGGACCCCCAGGGCAGGGCCTCTTTTCTCCCAAGGGGTACAATTTGAACAATTTTGGTTGATGACCATAAGACATTGCTACAAACCAAATATCAAAGGTCTAAATTTGTGGTTTCAGACAAGAAGATTTTTAAACTTTTTTTCCTATATAAGTCTATGTAAAACTTGGGACCCCCGGGGTGGGGCCATATTTGACCCTAGGGGGATAATTTGAACAATCTTGGTAGAGGACCACTAGAACTTAGGTGGTCATTGTTTGAAAACAACAGAATGACCACTTAAGGAACAAAAGACTTAAGTGGTTATGGAATGAATACAAAGGGTTAATAAACTACAGTCGACATCGTACTTGCGACCACCTCTATTAAGCGACTTTTTTATTAAACGACCGATCAGAATCCCTCCCGAATGTTTTCAGTACATTTATTCATTCCATTAAATGACTGTTTTATTAAACGGCTCGCGACCACATTAATGTAGCCCCGACAGGTAAAATATTCCACAAAAGTATCTATTAAGCAACCGGGTACCAAATTCCCGCTGGATATTTCTTCACCTGTGTATTTGGCGAGTATGTTTTGCACCTGACTGAATGCAATTAACATTGTTCACAATCTTAAAACAGATTTTGATATCATGCATGCAGTTTTTCGCCAACATGGCATCCACATCAGCTAAACGCAAAGTACACTGATAGTTAAAAATAAGTTTTCTTCACCTGACTGAAATTCATTAAGAGACCATTCCATTAAGAGACCACTTTTTAGCAGTCCCTTGGGTGGTCACTTAATACAGCAGGGCTTTTTCAGGGGGTTTTGGGAATAAGGCCCCTGGTCATATTGGGAATTTTTAACGCGGTAAATTGTCAAATTTGGGAAAATATATTGACAAATTAAGTGAGTTTTTAATTAATATATATTAGTTTAAATCTTCAGTTTCAAATTTTACTGGTAGACAGTATCCCCTTGTGAATTTTTGAGTTGTTTTTTTCAGGATTGTGTTCCAATATTGCCTAAAAATACTGTAACTCTTTATTTGTCATGCTAAATTTTTTGTTTACAGTTTGTTTTCACCAAAGTTTTAACTGAAATTATCCAAAAAGTAGAATGGCAAAGTGCGAGTATTTTCGAGTGAAAGACTGGGTCGCGAAAATATGTGACAATCTACATCTACATCTTTCACCCAACCGTCCATTTCCGACTATCACTGGGCGGCGCTGTCAGAGAAACAGTTGTTAAAGAAATGATATGTTACAATGTTAAAATAATAAAAGCTAAAAAAGACAGTATGCTACAGTTAAAATGGGGCAGAGGCAATAGAATTACATACTGACCACCGCCAGCCTCTCTCTAAAGATACCGAGACTGGGGCTAGATTTAACATAAGTTGGTAGGGAGTTCGAGAGACGGATGGTCCTTGGGAAGTAGGAGTTAGAAAAGTACTGAGTGTGAGACATGGGGATTAAGTAATTTAGGTTTCTAGTTGGAATAAGATGAGATTGATCGACTGCAACTGTCTGGGTCCTTATTTTATAAAACATTACTAATGAGTTGTGTAACCTTCTATATTGGAGTGTATTCCATTCTAAAGTTTTCAGCATTTGTGTAACACTACTGGTGTAACTGTAGTCGTACATGACGTACCTAGCAGCTGACCTTTGGACATTTTCGACTTTGCTAGTGAGGGTTTTTTGCCAAGGATGCCAGACGCTTGAACAGTACTCAAGTTGAGGGCGGGCATAGGTGTTATAGGCAGCAATTTGACCTTTTTATTGTCAGTTTTCACATTCCGTTGTATGAAGCGAAGAGTGGAAGTTGCTTTGGAAGTGATATTGTCAATATGTTTGGACCAGTTTAGATCTTTGGAAATGGTTATGCCTAGGTATTTAGATGCCTCACAAGTTTTTAACTCTATGTTGTGAAGTTTGTAGGGGTAGACCACGGGATTTTTCTTTCTAAAGATTCTAAGGACTTCACACTTGTCCGGGTTGAACTCCATGGACCATGTCTTCTCCCAGGTTTCTAAGTTAATGAGGTCTTGTTGCAGAGATACACTATCTGAAATGGAGTTGATGGTAAGGTATATTATGGTGTCATCTGCAAACATTCTTGCGTTACATCTGACCGAGTCTGGTAAGTCATTGATATATACCAGGAAGAGACATGGCCCAAGAACAGACCCCTTGGGAACTCCAGACAGTACAGGAAGTTCACTGGAAAAATGACCATCAACAGCGACTTTCTGGGATCGGTTGGACAGGAAAGATTTGACCCAATTGGTAATTTGTGGGTTGACACCAAGGCTTTGTAGTTTATAAATTAGTCTTATGTGATCGACCTTGTCAAACGCCTTGGAGAAGTCCATGACAATGACATCTGTTTGTTGACCCTGTTCAGTGTTATTGTAAAGTTCCTGAGTGAAATTAATGAGCTGAGTCTCACGACTGTGACCTGATCTAAAGCCATGCTGGAACTGGCTAAGTAGCTTATGCTTGTCAAAATAGGTCATAAGATTGGAAACAACAATGTGTTCAAGGAGTTTAGAAGCAATACAAGTTAGGGAAATTGGGCGATAGTTACTAGGTTTAGACTTGAGACCTTTTTTAAATACGGGGGCTACAGTGGCTTTTTTCCAATCACTGGGTACTAGGCCAGATTCGAGAGATAACCTGTATATATGGGCAAGTACAGGAGCAATCTCATGGTGGAGTTCTTTTAGGATGCGTGGGGATAGTTCATCAGGTCCTGAGGCTTTATGTGGGGATAGGCCATGGAGCAGTTTTTCCATACCTTCAGTGGTGACCTGGATCTTATTCATCTTGGAGACTGGGGATGAGAGAATGTTGGAACATATATGCTTCAGACTAAGGGGCTGGGGAGGGGAAAAGACAGATTCAAATTGTTTGTTTAAGATAGTAGCCTTTTGGATGGGGTCCGTGTAGGTAAGACCATCTGATTTGAGGGGGGCGATGCCGACATTTTCTTTTTTGTTGTGCTTGATGAAACTGTAGAACTTTTTGTTTTTACCAGGTTGTGAGTCATGGTCAAATATGATACTTTCCATATATGACCAGTATTGGGCTCTTATCTGCTTCTGGATAGAAGACTTAAGGGATCTGAATCTTTGTTGGCGGGCTGGGGAGGGAGATTTGTGTAGTTTCTGGTACAGTTTATCACGCTTGTGTATAAGCCTGATAATTCTTGGGGTTAACCATGGCAAGTCGGCACAGGGTTTAGACATTTTAGATGGAATGTGTTTTGACTGGGATTCATTAAGGCAGTCCTTGAATGAATTCCACGCTACTTCAGGGTCTGAATGGTTTTCTGTGAGAAAGCTAGCACCAAAAGCCTTCATGTCAGATTTTAGCCCTTCCCAATTAGCCTTCGTATAGAGTTTTATAGGGCGTCTAGGTTGGGTTGGGCGGCCCCTATTAAGATTCAATTCATGAAAAATTATATCATGATCCGAGGTTGCTAGACTCGGTAGGGATTTGACCAAGTGGACATGGGATGGATGGTTTGTTAAGAAGAGATCAAGGGTGTTGGATAACCTAGTTGGGATCTTAACTATTTGTTCAAGATTGTAATGGGAATATCTTTCAATAAATTCTTCATAAAAGGATCTGTTTTTACAAGTTTGTTTAGGGGACTCTTTTGACCAGTCAATGTCGGGGAGGTTGAAGTCTCCAAGTAGTCATACTATGCTGCCCTTGGGTATTTTACTAAGGGATAACCAAAGTTGGGACAGGGAGTCGGCGTCTAATTCTTGGGGTTTGTAGTAGGCTCCGACAAAGATATCTTTAAGGCCAGTAATGGTAATTTTGGCCTAGGTTATATTGCATGAAGTCTTGAGGTCTGGTTGTTCTTGGCTGATCAGTGAGTTAGATATAGCTATCATCACTCCTCCGCCTTGACCTTCACTCCTGTCATCCCTATATACCTTATAATTAAGATTATCAGGAAATATTTCGGAGGAACTGATGTCTGGCTTAAGCCATGTTTCAGTAAGGCATATAACATCTGGTTTAGTTTGGTCAATGACTAGGTGTAATTCAGGGATTTTGTTTTTGACAGAGCGACAATTAATGTTAAGGACTGTGAGACGTTCAGATGTTTTTAGTTTAGGTTTGGGAGTAACCTTTTTCTTTTTAGGGATTGGGGTAGATGATTTTAATGGTATCAGAACTACCTGTCAACATGTTTAGGGTACTTTATTCAATTAATATTTGTGTTTTTATGCATTTTGAGAGGTTTTTGCATACAAATCATACATTTCTTCAGCAAAATCTTGTAATTATTTTTTGCCGAGGTTGCAGAGGTCATGTTACTAAAAATAGAAACAAGTTGGTTTTTCCAATATTTTGTTTGATTTACTTGGCAAACAAAACTAATTGTGCAAGAATTATTATTGAAAAACAGAAAGTAACTGATTTCAGTTGGGAAATTTTTCAATGGATTGGGAACTTTTGGCTCCAGATTAGGAACAATAGAGCATATTTGGCATTGGGAATGGGGCCGAATATCGGCCCCGTGAGATAGGGTGAAAAAGCCCTGTACAGTGTCAACTGTATTCAAGGGCTGGAAGGAAGGGAATGTCAGGTGGAAGATTATTCTAAAGGACTATAGTCCTGGTGAAAAGGGAGTATTTGTAGTAGTCAGTGGTTGCAGAGATTAACCTGTAAGACAGCAGATGGTAATGTTAGGGGGGTGAAATAATCTTCCATGGCGATTGCCACCAGTTGATTCGAGATTTTATACCTAAGAGAGTGCCAGGAGTCAATGTGCCAGAGATCAAGCCTATGCCATTTTTTGATTATACAGCATGTCATTGACACTGGAGGTGTGGCCAATGACAGACAAAGCCAGACACACTGCCCATCTTTGGACCGCTTCTATTTAGTTTATACACAATTTATTTTAGGTCGTGAAGGAAGTTCTACAAGTTATATTAATCACTCTTAACACCTCATTCCTGATGGAATCCATCACCACAAGGGTATGAGAGAAGAGGCTAGTTTCCCTTTTAATGCTGAGCACCAAGCAAGGGAGCTACTGGTACCATTTTTCATGTCTCTGGTATGACACAGCCAGGGATTGAACCCACGACCTCCTGCACTCGAAGTGGACACTCTACCACTAGGCTATCGAAGCAGTTTCCACTTCTATTTGGTCTATTTTGGTTTGTGTGTATGGAGACCAGACTTCTGAGCTATATTCCAGCTGTAGTCTGAAAAAGGTCTGATATGCCATGGACTTATTAAGGGGGTTGGAACTGACCTTTATATTCCTGTTTGATTTGCCTTTTTGGTTGACCTGTTTATGTAGGCGTCCCATGAAAAATCGTCTAAGATATCCACGCCAAGGTATTTTGCTGATGTGACAGATTCTAGAAGTGTATTATGCAGGTACTATTGTGAGGAGATAGGATGTTTCCTTCTTTTGATGTGGATAACTTGACATTTTGCGGGATTGAATTCCATATCCCAGCCCATCTCCCACTTTTCTAATGTTTTAAGGTCATTTTCAGGACCATAGGAAGCATTTTCAGATTGGGGGAGGGGGGCACACATTATGAAAATGAGCTAAAATTGACTCGCTGCCAAAAAATCTCTAAGATAATTACCATATTCGGTCAAATTATTGGGGGGGGGACCCCCTGGCCCTCCTTGTTCCTACAGCCCTGATTTTGGACGTAAGTGACATAATATATAATGCAGTGTCATCTGCAAATAGACACACTTAAGACTTGATATTTTGTAGAAGGTCATTTATGTATGCTAGAAAGAGCAAGGGCCCAAGCACAGACCTCAGTGAAACTCCAGAAGAGACAGGTATGGGTTCTGACTTGAGCTTGTACCGTTTAGGATTAAGGATTGAAGCTGGTTGTCAAGGAAGCTCTTAATCCATTTCCATGTATAACATAATAATGCATTTTAAACAGGACTTTCTCATGGTTCACTTTATCAATGTTTTTCATATTGACCATATATATCAGATCATAGATTAAGCTACCACAATAAACAAAATGCGTAAGGATAGACAATACAATACAAATTTTATTTAAAGTTGGAGCATATAAACAGAAAACATTAGCTATGTATAGCTATTTACCGACAAAGATAAAAAAAACAAGTAACACACAAATCAATATATCAGTTATTACACATATATTATCACAACATGGTAAAGGTAAAAGTTAAAGCACCCTAAAGGTAAGCTTTATTAAACGTTGCATAATCAACATCATAGCATGAGCTACAAAGCTCTTGTGCTACAAACTAGCAGCCAGTAAATAAGTAATCATGATTTCATATACACTCCAGTATTTGCACTACCTATTGATCAAATCAGCAACACATCTGTCGGCATCTGTGCGAGTTAATTTTGGTACGAACGTCTGGGTACGAGTTAACTACTGCATGATTTGACTCGTCCTTTCCCAAAATATGTAAGAAAAATCTATGTAAACTGTGAAATCATCAAAGTAAAAATGCAGTAGTCATACTGAAAACAATACCATATTTGCGAATAAACTTTCACCAGTATTTGAGTTTGACAAAATCTTCTTACTTGTCATTTCGGTCTCCGAAAGTACATTGTAACGACGTGTAACTTTCACGCTCGTGCTAAATTTGGAACTTAGTCATGTGACATAAACAAAAGAAAATGGCAGAGGCTGTTCGGGTAAAACGCAGAAGCAAGGTATTCTCCAAACTGTGGTGATAAATGCTTAATACCAATACTTATTTTTTCAGAATTTACTTTAATTCATTTGTGTATTTTTGATTGATATATCTTAGTTGTTTGATATGAAGTAAGTCGTTCAGCTGTATCAGGTCTGGAAGGCCACAAATTATTTTGCTTTGCAGTGGCCATAATTTTGTGGATCTCTGATCAATATCTTTGTGTGAAAACAATTAATGACTTCTGTTTGTGTCGATACTGTTGACAGACTAACATAGCAATGTCATAAAAGAAACATCAGTTTAACACCAATGAATTTCTACTTTCACTTTGAACAGCTGATTGGTGAATCATTTTAATCTACATGTGAGCCATACCATGAGAAAACCAACATAGTGCGTTTGCGACCTGCATGGATCCAGACCAGCCTGCACATCTGCGCAGTCTGATCAGGATCCATGCTGGTCGCTTTCAAAGCCTATTGCAATTAGAGAATCTGTTAGTGAACAGCATGGATCCTGACCAGCCTGCGCAGATGTGCAGGCTGGTCTGGATCCATGCTGGTCGCAGACACGCTATGTTGGTTTTCTCATGGTGCGGCTCATGTATCTTTCTGCACTCCTCATTTATCCATCTATCTTTCTATACTGCCTTACTCTTTATAGTGACATATCCAGGAATTTTTTTTTAAAAATTATCATTGAAAATATATAGTTCATCTTGAAAATCTTCTTTGAACTGGTTGCCAAATTAACTAAGTTAGCCAACTACATGATAAGCCTTAAAATGTTCCAGATCACCATACCATACATTCATATTTGGGTATCTTCCGTTGTGTGCAGAGAATATGTTGGAAAAGTACAGAAACTGCAGCCTATATTGATAAATTATTACTTCTTTTTGATGAATTCTAACCGTCAATCTAAGGTACCATCAATATAAATTACTGTTATCAGCTGAGATTTTATGAAAGCTCCTAGATACTTTGCTCGTATTGTAACACTTTGTACAATAGCATTAGATACTGAGATCGTCAGGCAAAGGATCTTAAATATTAGTTCCATATTACGCCACCAGCCATCTGAACAGCTACTTTAAAAGAGTTTGTACCGAAATGTATTTTCATTATAATTATACATTTATTTAAATATATGAATTCATCGCTAAGTAGTAGATTTTTTCGAAAAAAACAACATAATTGCTATTATGTAATTTCACTCTCCACAAACACTGTAAAGTTTGTGTAAAGAGCTTCATGACATAAGAGAATGATAACGCCAGTTAATCTACTTTTTGTTATGTAATACCTTTATTTTATCTTGCAAAGCGTCGCACCAGATGCATAATGTGATTCTTTTGAGCGCGAAAGATAATCTTCATAGAGGAATATGCGAAATTTTAGACTTCTGTAGAAAAATACTCTTTATCACACTTTTCTTCATCACATTCAAAATTTACAGTCTTTAATAAATATGCTTTTTATGAGTCCTACTGTTGAAAACAGTCGGGGATATAGAAGCCTTTTCGTCCTTCTCTTCGCATTCGTGTCGGTCATAACTGTCATCCATGTAAGGATTTTAATATTGACAAATATTCCCCATGATGAGAGACTGTCCATGCGCAAAACCGGATCCAGTAAGGTCAAGGTACAATTGGGTCAAAGGTCAAAGGGCTTTTTTCTGTCGGTATAACTTGCCATCTGAAGGGATTTTTTATATTACTGACAAATTGTACGCTCATAAGAGATTGTGTATGCAACTTCGACCACTCAAAGGTCAAGGTCACATTGGCAGTCATTGAAATGGCATGAACAGGGTCTGTTCCTGTCCATACTTGTCATCCATGAAGGGATTTAATATTATTGACAATGTCCGTGAGAGACCGTCGCGCAAAAACTGAGCCTATTAAGGTCAAGGTCACAGTTGAGGTCTAAAGGTCAACAGAGCTTTTTGCTGTCCGGTCCATAATCTGTCACCATGAAGGATTTAATATTCTTGGCACAAATGTACTCATATAGACAATGTGTCTGAGACTCGACCTCTCAAGGTCAGGTCACACTTGCACAATGTTAAAATGGCTGAATAGGGTCTGTTTGTGTCGGAATCTAACTCTAGTACCATGAGGTATTTTAAATATTACTTGCACAATGTCCCCATGATGAGATATGTGTCATGCGCAAACGACCCTAAATACATTGCTCGATAATGTAACACCTCTTGTACAATAAGCATTAAGATACTGAGATTTGTCAGGCAAAAATGATCTTAAAATATTAGTTTTCCATAATATACAGCCACCAGCCACTGAACAAGCTTACTTTAAAAAAGAGTTTGTACCAGATAATGTATATATTCATTATAATTATACATTTATTTAAATATATGTTTCATCTTAGTAGTAGATTTTTTTTCGAACAAAAAAAAAAATTGTATAAATGTAATGTTCACCTCCTCCACAACACACTGTAAAGTTTGTTTAAAAGAGCCCATGACATAAGAAGAAGAATACTGCCAGTTATCTACTTATTTGTTTGTTTTACCTTTTTTCTTTCTTCCTTTGCAAAAGGTCGACAGAAGCATAAAGATAGATTCTTTTTGAAGCGCGAAAGAAATCTTTCATATGAGGGAAATGCAGGAAATTTTTAGACTGTCTGTATAGAAAAACTACTCCTTTATCACACTTTTCTTCATCACATTTCAAAATTTACAAGTTTCTTTAATAGATATATGCTTTTTATTAGTCCCCTACTGGTTGAAAACCAGTTTCGGGGACTATAGGAATGCGCTTTTCCGTCCTTCCGTCCGTCCGCAATTTCGTGTCCGGTCCATAACTCTGTCATCCATGAAGGGATTTTAATATTATTTGGCACAAATATTCCCCATGATGAGACGACATGTCATGCGCAAAACCCGGATCCCTAGCTTAAAGGTCAAGGTCACAATTTGAGGTCAAAGGTCAACAGGGCTTTTTTCCTGTCCGGTCTATAACTCTGCCATCCATGAAGGGATTTTAATATTACTTGGCACAAATGTACCTCATAATAAGACGATGTGTCATGCACAACTTTCAGACCCCTACCTCAAAGGTCAAGGTCACACTTGGCAGTCAAATGTTAACATGGCATGAACAGGGTCTGTTTCCTGTCCGGTCCATAACTCTGTCATCCATGAAGGGATTTTAATATTACTTGGCACAAATGTTCCCCATGATGAGACGACGTGTCATGCGCAAAACCCTGACCCCTAGCTTAAAGGTCAAGGTCACAGTTTGAGGTCAAAGGTCAACAGAGCTTTTTTCCTGTCCGGTCCATAAATCTGTCATCCATGAAGGGATTTTAATATTACTTGGCACAAATGTACCTCATAATAAGACAATGTGTCGTGCACAACTTTCAGACCCCTACCTCAAAGGTCAAGGTCACACTTGGCAGTCAAATGTTAAAATGGCATGAATAGGGTCTGTTTCGTGTCCGGTCCATAACTCTGCTATCCATGAAGGTATTTTAATATTACTTGGCACAAATGTTCCCCATGATGAGATGATTTGTCCTGCGCAAAACCCTGACCCCTAGCTCAAAGGTCAAGGTCACAATTGGAGGTCAAAGATCAATATGATTTTTTTCTTGTCCCATCCAGAACTCTGACATCCATCAAGGGATTTTAATATAACTTGGCATAAATGTTCCCCATGATAAAACGACGTGTCATGCGCAACACCCAGAACCCTAGCTTACAGGTCAAGGTCACACTTGGAGATCAAAGGTTAATGGGACATTTTTCCTGTCCGGTGTATAACTTTGTCATGCAAAACAGGATTTGAATATTACTTGACACAAATGTTCACCACTATGAGAGGGAGTGTCATGCACAAGAACCTGGTCCCTAGGTCGAAGGTCAAGGTCACACTCAGATGCCAAAGGTCAGATACAAGAATGACTTTGTCTGGAAAACTTCTTCTTCATGCATGGAGGGATTTTGATGTAACCTGACATAAATGTTCACTATCATGAGAAAGATTGTTGTGCGCCAGAACCAGGTCCCTAGGTCTAAGGTCAAAGTCAAGCTTAGAGGTCAAATGCCAAATTCAAGAATGACTTTGTCCGGAGCATTTCTTCTTTATGCATGGAGGGATTTTGATGTAACTTGGCACAAATGTTTACCACCATGAGGCACTCTTGTTTTTTTAGAGTTATTTCCCTTTGTTTTACTATAAATAGCTTATATTGTAACTTACTTATTACAGGCCGTAGGGAAAAATCGAGACCAGTTTTCTGTGGTACAACATGCATGTTACATCCAATTTTTAGGTGTACTTTGACCTATCTCTACCTGGTAAAGAGTTTTGTATGGATTTTTTTTTTTTTTTTTTTTACCTTTCTGATAATCGGCCAAATATGCTATATGAAAACAACTATAGGGTTTTATATATACAAATTTTAATCCAAGTCTTTTGTTTATGGCATACTGTATATCTATAGTACAATATTGTTTATACATCATTGACAGATACCAGTTCATTATGCTATACTGCAGTAGTGAAAATTAGGTGCATTCCAGTAGGGGACTTTGTATTGCATGGCAATACTTCATTCACTTGTTGTTCTTGCCATACTGAGTAATCTTGCCTTTCCTAGCATTAAATTTCAATTCCCAATTTTTACCACATTTATTAGTCCCCTACTGGTTGAAAACCAGTTTTGGGGACTATAGGAATGCTCTTTTCCGTCATTCCGTCATTCTGTCATTCCGTCATTCCGTCCGTCCGCAATTTCGTGTCCGGTCCATAACTCTGTCATCCATGAAGGGATTTTAATATTACTTGGCACAAATGTTCCCCATGATGAGACGACGTGTCATGCGCAAAACCCAGACCCCTAGCTCAAAGGTCAAGGCCACAATAGGAGGTCAAAGGTCAACAGGGCTTTTTTCCTGTCCGGTCCACAACTCTCCCATCCTTGAAGGGATTTTAGTATTACTTGGCACAAATGTTCCCCATGATGAGATGATGTGTCGTGCGCAAATCCCGGACCCCTAGCTCAAAGGTCAAGGTCACAATTGGAGGTCAAAGGTCAACAGGGCTTTTTTCCTGTCCGGTCCATAACTCTCCCATCCATGAAGAGATTTTAATATTACTTGGCACAAATGTTCCCCATGAGGAGACGACGTGTCATACGCAAAACCTGGACCCCTAGCTTAAAGGTCAAGGTCACAATTGGAGGTCAAAGGTCAACAAGGTTTTTTTCCTGTCCGGTCCATAACTCTCCCATCTATGAAGGGATTTTAATATTACTTGGCACAAATGTACCTCATAATAAGAAGATATGTCATGCACAACTTTCAGACCCCTAGCTCAAAGGTCAAGGTCACACTTAGCAGTCAAATGTTAACATAGCATGAACAGGGTCTGTTTCGTGTCCGGTCCATAACTCTGACATTCATTAAGGGATTTTAATATTACTTAGCACAAGTGTTCCCCATGATGAGACGACGTGTCATGCGCAAATCCCGGACCCCTAGCTCAAAGGTCAAGGTCACAATTGGGGGTCAAAGGTCAACAGAGTTTTTTTCCTGTCCCGTCCATAACTCTGCCATCCATGAAGGGATTTTAATATTACTCGGCACAAATGTTTCCCATGATGAGACGACATGTCATGCGCAACACCCAGTACCCTAGCTTAAAGGTCAAGGTCACACTTTGAGATCAAAGGTCAAGAGGATTTTTTTCCTGTCCGGTCTATAACTTTGTCATGCAAAGCAGGATTTAGATATCAGTTGGCACAAATATTCCCCTGGATGAGACAACATGTCATGAGCAAGAACCAGGTCCCTAGGTCTAAGGTCAAGGTCATATTTAGAAGTCAAAGGTCAAATTCAAGAATGACTTTGTATGGAACATTTCTTCTTCATGCATGGAGGGATTTGATGTAACTTGGACCAAATGTTCACCACCATGAGGCACCCTTGTTTTTAGAATTACATCCCTTTGTTGTTACTATAAATAGATTTTATTGTAACTTTTTTATTACTGGCAGTAGAGAAAAATCGAGACCACTTTTCTGTGGTACAGCATGCATGTAACATCCAATTTTTAGGTGTATTTTGACCTATCTCTACCTGGTAAAGAGTTTCTTGTGGACTTATATTATTAATTTTTTTTTTTTTTTTTTTTTTTTTTTTTTTAAAGATTAATTTCCCTTTGTTGTTACTATAAATAACTTACATGATAACATTTTTATAATCAGCCAAAAAAATTCAATATGAAAACAACTGTGGGTTTTTATATATGCACATTTTAATCCAAGTGTGTTGTTATAATGTTATAACATATTGTATATGTAGTACAATATTGTTTATACATCATTGACAGATATCAGTTCATTATGTTATACTGCAGTAGAAAAAATTAGGTGCCTTCCAGTAGGGGACTTTGTATTGCATGGCAATACTTCATTCACTTGTTAACTCTGTCAAGGTCATTTTGAAGGATGTCAGTCTTGTCAGATGTTTCATGTCATCATTTACAGTTAGCTTTCATCATGTAGATATAGCCGAATGTGGGAGACATGCAGAAGTTGAGAAAAAAAATGTGAGAAATATACTTTGAATATTATAATATGATTGAATGTGTAACAGACTGAAAATACTTCATGCCTGGCGGGGAATCAAACCCAGGATATCTCATGCCTAAGGCAGACACTCTGATGTTTGTATGAAAGCTAGCTCAATAGCAAGGAAGTATAAGTGTACCCTTATAAGTTGTACTCTTCCCTACTACACCATTCACCAAATCAGTTACAGCAATGTTGTTGAGAGCTTATTTGAATCTAAGTGGGGAACATGGCTTCTGTCTTTGATTTTTTTTTTCAGGTTTGAGACAGATTTTAGGTGCTATAGTACTATACCCTTGAAACATACCTTGTCACAAAAATGCACTTCCAAATTTGTTATTTTACAGGAAAAGAAGAAATATGAACAGACCTCTGAGCACATTGAGAGTGAAGTGGATCTTGCAGAAGGAATTCCTGATGTTGCAGATCTTGAAAATCTTTTGAAAGTGGAAACAGAAAGCAAAGACAATGATAAGGATGCAGATGAGAAAAATAAAAAAGGGGATGATAGTAAAGACGAAACTGATGTTGATGTAAAACCTGCTCTTCAGCAGGATGAAAAAACTGAAACAGAAAATAGAACTGAAAATAAATCTGAACAGAATGTAGATGAAAATGATAGTAAACAGGAACAAGCTAGTGAAAGACAGGTTGAAAACATTGATGAGGGTAACAAAGATGAAAAGCAAGATGAGAATAGCAGAACAGAAACAGGTGTTGAAACTAAAACTAATATTGTTGAACCTTTGAAGACAGAAGAGGATGCAGGCATACCTGTTGATTTGGAAGTTCAGAATGAATTAGTAGCCAATAAAGTTGGACAGAAAAGTGATAATAAAGTTGAACATGCAACACAAGAACATCTTTATCCAGATTTATCAGAGCAGCTTCAACAGTTTATGTTAGAAAATGAACTAGTAAGTTGTATGTCTTAACTTAGGTAGTAACACATTTTTTGGGGTAATGTTGTATTTGTGAAAATTTAAGATTTATTGATAATTAATTGTGATAGAATCAAATGAGTGTGTTTTAATTATAAACTGTTATAGATACTGAAACAAGGCATGGTGTAAGAATGATAAATGTTTCATCACTGTAACACATACTTATGTTTACTAAATCATTTACTGCATGATTACTTGAATTACTAGGGGCCGCCGTGGCTGGGTGGTTACGGCCACTGACTTAAAATCACTTGCCCCTCAACAATGTGGGTTTGAGCCTCACTTGGGGCCTTGAATTCTTCCAGTCATCCAGCTGGCTTATGAAAGGTTTGTGGTTCTGCCCAGCCCCAGGTCCCCACCCCTGATGAAATAATGCATGGAGGGGCATCTAGGGTCTTCCTCCACCATCAAAGCTGGAAAGTCGCCATATGAGCTAAATTATGTCGGTGCGATGTTAAGCCCAACAAAAAACATACCTGAATTACTGTAACTTTTCAGCTCACTGAAGGCTTTGCTTCAGCTTTTTAATAAATAGATTTTAATAAGTGGGTACTCTGGCAACTATTTTGATGCATCAGCATTATCTTAATAAATCAATTTCTTCTCATGAACTGCGTTATGGATTGTCGTCAAACTTTGTTTGTGGCACAGGACTTATTTCATTTAAAGGGATTAGATTATTCTAAAACATATTGCTTAACAATTGGTTTTACAAAATTATTCATTTGCAGACAACATCACAGACTGTAGACAGTGTTCCCATTCTGGAAGCATCTTTTCATGACCTTAAAGAGCAGGCTTCAACAGACAATGAATGTGTCCCAAAAATAGAAGTCAAGAGTTCTGCTCCAATGGAACTTGACTTGCATCCAAGGGAGATTGAGCATGTGGCGCCACCTAGGGTTGAAAGGCGAGAAGAGTTTCAGCCTTTGACTCCAGAACAGCTGAATTCTCTGTACTATAACACAAGACTTGAAAACAATACTGCTTACATTGACAGATTTGTACAGGTGAATATTTTGGTATAGTGGTTATGGGTTTGGTTAACCGGAATGTTATTTCTTCGTTGATGATAATATTTTTAATTCTTACATAGAAATGAGGGCTGAGGCAAGTAAAGGGTCCAAGGTTATAAAACTGAGTTTGGAGACCAGTCTCCTTGTGAATATCAAGATAGACTGTGACTCAATGCAGACTTGGAGCGCCGGTATAAATTACAGACTCCGTTATATACCGGATTAACTAAATTCGAACGAAAAAATCTTAAATGTATATATTTTGTAACCATGGTGATACTAACCCTAACCTTTTGTCAGTATTTTATGCATATTATACACTAAATGCGTGCGGACATGCAAAAATATGCATATTTTTGCCGTGCACTACAATTGTTAATCACTTTTTGGCATGCGCAGAAGACCGCTCCAACTCTGCAATGAGTTACATCGATCAAGATAGTACTGTTGAAGAGTATGGAACCAGTCTACTTGTGAAGAACAAGATAGTACTGTTGAAGAGTTTGGAACCAGTCTACTTTTGAAGAACAAGTTAGTGCTGTTGTAGAATTTAGAGACCAGTCTACTTGTGAAGAACATGTCAGTACTGGCATACAATTTGGAGACCAGTCTACTTGTGAAGAACAATATAGTACTGTTGAAGAGTTTGGAAACAGTCTACTTTTGAAGAACAAGTTAGTACTGTTGTAGAATTTAGAGACTAGTCTACTTGTGAAGAGCATGTCAGTACTGTCATACAGTTTGGAGTTGACCAGTCTACTTGTGAAGAACAAGATAGTACTGTTGTTGAGTTTGGAACCAGTCTACTCGTGAAGTACAACAGAACACTGCCATAGAATTTAAAGACAAGTCTGCTTGTGAAGAACAAGTTAGTACTGTCATAGAATTTAGAGACCAGTCTACTTGTGAAGAACATTTCTGCCGTACAGTTTGGAGACCAGTCTAATTGTGACGAACTTTTGTTGTGGTAGAATCCAGAAACACTGGTTAGGTTAACTGTTCTACTTTACATTTCAAAAATTGTGTTAGGTAATAGCTTTAAATCAGTATCAAATAAATAATGTAATTATTTCACTGTGCACTTCGTCTGTGTTTTGGATTCAGTAAAGTGGCATTGCTAAGTATTAATTGGCTTATAGGTTTTGCATTTCCTGAGGTTTTGATTGGTTATAGTGTTATTTTTCTTCACAGATGGAGATGAAGAGAGAAAATCATGAATTTTATGAGATCCTTATGAGCTACCAGAGGGCACGTAAACATTTACTGCAATGTGAGGCAGCTCTGAAAAGTTACGAGGAAAGTTATCGTAAATCACATGACGAGGTTTGGATAACAGAGATGAAAACACAGTCTGTCAAAGTAAGAAGAGGGTTATTTGGTTATAGCTTTAATTTTGAAATGATTATTGTTGAAACAAGTTTATTTGCTGTCATTGTTACTGTCATTGTTTCATTGACTGTTCTGAATCAGGTCAGTTTAAGGCAGACTTTGTTTTATATTTTTTAACCCTTACCCTGCTGTATTTCTGTAATGAACTTCCGTCATTCAATTCGGACAGTACCACTAACTGTTAAAAAGAGTGCTTACCAAAAAGATACTGGCTGAATGGTGACCAGTGCATATCATGATCAGACTGCATGGATGGCAGGCTAATAATGATCTACGCTGGTTGCAAAGGCAGACTCAATAATGTCCAGCATGATAAGGGTTAATTAACATCTGAAGGTCCACTTTAGGTTATGGAGTGGTTATCATTAAACTGTTAGAGAGATGTTGTGTTGGAGTGATTATTCTGTCTGTCTTTGTTTTCAGTCATAAAATTTTCCAATAGATGGTGATGTTTATCCTTCATCTAAAAAAAAAAAGTGATATGAAAACATCATTTTTATTATGCCAGTATATTTTCATTTAAATCCAGTTGTACATGTTTGTAGCATTTCTTTTGGTCAGAACACATGACATACTGACTCTCTGATAGTCATTTCAGTTTGACTTTAAGATATAAGAAAAAATAAATAATGCAGTTTTTGATAATATTCTTACAGGGTGTGTGTGGGGATCAGAGTAGTTGTGTGGGGACACATTCCTACAATCAAGCTAAACTGGACTATAACGCTCTCTCCAGGATGACCTTGAACTTGAGGAATATACAGGACCAAATACATAATGAACTAGCGCTACATTCATACTCCGCTCAACTTTCAAAGTATGTACCCAGATTTAAAATTTAAATAATAATATAAGTCTATGTAACAGTGTGCTGTACAATACAATGATGTATTTGGACAGGTACCTGTTTGAAAAACATCATTTGATTCATTTGATTATGTAGATCAAGCACAGTTGTTGCATGAGCTAATAATATGGAATATACTGTATCCATTGTAGAAATATATTTGATATGGTGAAGATGCACATTGTGAACAGGAAGAGACTAATATGTATAAAATAAAAAAAACTGATTATCATGGGATATTAAATGTACAGAAGAGTATAGATATACAGATCTACTAGAATTGATCATTTTGCAAAAAAAAAAAAAAACTTATTGATGCATTTACATGATAAACGTAAGTTTATAATGTTCTTACTAAATTTTCAAAAATATCATTAAAAAAAATCCATGCCTCTACTTTTTTCTCCAAAGTCAGGTTTTCATTTTTTTCCAAGTCAAGGTATACTGTAAGAGAGGTTACATTTGTGAGATAATTAAGCTGCTAGTCTGCATTTTTATTTTCTGACTGTGTTTATATTTTCCATTTTTAGATTACAAGTGGAATCTTATATTCACAATTTGTTTATAACATCTCCAGTGCTCCGAGATATACCCAAAAACCTGCCCGTCTTTGGTAAGTGGTTAAAATGTAGAATGAGAAAACTTTGTATTGAAGTTTGCATTCTTTACATTAAAAGATACCTAAAATATGTGTTTCAAATTAGTACGATGGTTGATCGAAAATTTTATGGATGTTTTTCTGATTGTTTCATTTAGAATCAGATAACATTGCTTACTTTCTCATCTGACTATTTTTTTTTTATATATTTGTATCTTTTTTATGTCCCAGAAGATGGGCATATCACACTGTCCGTCCGCGTGTCCGAATTCTTGTTGGCTGTAACTCTGCCATACATAAAGGGATTTTGAAATAACATCCCATAAATGTTCACCCTAATGAGACAATGTGTCCTGCGCAAGACCCAAACCCCTAGCTCCAAGATTAAGGCCACACTTAGAGGTCAAAGGTTAACACTGTTTAGTGTCCATCCATAGCTCATCCATCCATGAAGGGATTTTGAAATAACTTGGGATAATGTTCCCCATAATGAGACAATGTGTAATGCGCAAGATCCAGACCCCTAGCTCCAAGGTCAAGATCACACTTAGAGGTCAAAGGTTTCTTGTCCGATCCATAACTCTGTCATGTATGAAGGGATTTTAAAATTACTTGGCATAAACGTTCTCTATAATGAGATGACATGTCATGCGCAAGACTCGGATCCCTAGCTCCAAGGTCAAGGTCACACTTTGAAGTCAAACGTTAACATAGTCTTTTTCTTGTCTGGTCCATAACTCTGCCATTTATCAAGGGATTTGAAAATAATTTGACACAAATGTTAACCATATTAAGAAGGTGTTTTGCATTTATGACCCGGGTCTCTCAGGTCAAGGTTACAAAATGATTCATACCTAATCTATTCTGGCATATTTTGTGCAGACAACTGTAGCATTCTTGGGCATGCATCATGGCATTTATCACTAGTAGTGACACCTCTTGTTTCTAGTGTCATACAATACTATTTTTCTGGTACTAGTTTGGAAGGCAGGAACACATACTTACAGGCTTTAGATAAATAAGAAAAAAGTAATTTCTTTCCGAGTTCATGCAAAATGAAACAACAAAATATGATTGGCAAATCCTTGAAATTGCCTTAGTGATTCAGGTGATTCATGGTTAATTTCTTTTTCTTTTTCTCCTGTTGTTAATTTCACAAAAAAAAATCTAAAACATGTATTTAGATTATATTTCATTTGCATAAATTTATTAACTAGTTTAGTTTGTTTTTTTTTGTGTGTTTTTTTTTGTAAATTGTGCATATTATGTTGACTTTAACATGAGAATCAGCATTAGAATAATTCTGTTTAACAGATAGAATAATTGCAATGTTATCTGTGGAATATTCTCCCTGAATACATTTGGGCAGCATCAAAACAGCAGCACGATATCACTTAAGTCTAAACAACGTTATTATAACTTAAACATGTTTCTTTTTGTGTTTCAGTCATACAAAATTAATGTCATTATATATAGTTTTTGATGGAACAAATAGGGAGAATGTAAATATTCTGAATTGTTCAAAATGTTGTAAATCCTGTATCAAAGAAACAAATTTGACATGATTCTGATGCATATAAGATGAAGAAAAGCAGTATGTACAGATGTACATTTTCATTCCTGGTATAAAAATGTACAAAATGAATGCATGTATTTTACAGCTTGTGAGAGACAGAACCCAAATGCAATACACCAAATTCAGAAATTACAGGACTGTATTTCTATACTGTTCACATTTCACCGCCTTCCCATTGACGATAAAGAAATGGTTGTAAATTTACAACACTGGACTGAAAGAATGGTAGGTCAATATACAGAAACTGCCATTATACTGCAAATAGTTGCTGGAACTGTGATGATTTACCTGAGTTTTGCTGGATTTCAAGGGAGCCAAAATATAGGCCTATATAACGAAAATGGCTGAAACTACATAAATTCTGCAAGTGCTATGGGAAGTTTGAGCCTTGATACGCTAGCAAATGGTGTTTCACAGTATTGCTAAAGGAAAACAATATTCAGTGAGATAATTCAAATAAATCTGAACTGAGGATCACATGTGAATAGAGACCACCTAGTTCTAAAGACGTTTAGTTTAATTATTTAAATATTTAGTCCGTTCTGACCCGTGAATGAAGACAGTCTGCAGATAAAAACCACTTTCCAAAGATTCTAGTGTAATCTTACTTTATTTTGAAAATATATAGGTAACCATTGGCAGCCAATATATATTCACCACGGTCTGGATCCTAATCATTAAGGTAGGACCAATATGGTCGTGCAGACATTGTCGTTGACTTCCAGTTAACCCTAAAGCTGCATTTTTTGTGTATAGAAGTCAGCTTTGACACTGATGAACAAGTGGTTGTTTGGTCGTTCTGCATAGATGCCAGTCTGTGATTTAAAATCAGGCTTAAACAGCTACCTTGGGTCCTCTACACTATTAAATGTTGCCTTATAATCTTAACTATGTCAGTTTGACTATAAACCCAGCCAAACAACTAAAGGAATAATGTAATCACTCATTGTGACATCAGATCACATACCACATATTTTGAAAATGATCCGAAATAAATAAAAAGAACCACGATTTCAAAACCAACTTGAAACTGCCCTGTTAGGCTACATGTCTGTGTTTATGTGAAATATATTCTTTAGTTATTGTATACAGCTTTTGTGTTTTCTAGGTGTCAGCATTGTTGCGTGTCGGAACATTTGAAGATCACATGTACATACTGAATCAGATAATGAGGTGCCCAGCAGGGATTGGTTCGTGGGCGTCTCATTTTGTTCAGACTCCACCCATTCCAACCAATGAGAATTTCATGCCATTGATGTTTGGAAATACTTACCTTGATCATGTTATAACAGGACTGTCCACAGTGTTGATACCAACAAGGTTAGTGTGGTAACTGTGTTATGTCATATCTGTAGTGTTCTTTATGACCAAGGATCAAATCTTGTTGAATGAACATTACCAAAAAAATCAGACAATTTTGTTAGGTTTAATGTTTGATATATTTTGAAAACTTAGGTAGTTCTTATTCAGTGTTAACCAGACTTTGTCAGAATGTAATGGGAATATTCTTTTAATCAGTTTCGATAACAAGCTTGATACACTTTGTCGATCTGGAGTAATGGCTCTTGGGTAAGATGAAGTTGAGAAAACCAACAAATAGTCTACTCAATACGCATTTTAATAATAATTCACTATGGCTGGCGTATATTGTGACAGTTTGGTACTGTTGTTTATGTTTTCAGTTACCGTAGTGAATTTATGTGTAAGATGCAGAAGATGTTGGCAACAGGAAAGGACAACAAAAACCTGTCCTGGGTCATGGTGGATTCTGACGGAGAAGAGGTAGTTGAATATTTTCTATTTTGATTTTTGCACCTGGAAAGCTTAAATTATAGTATGTACGCAGGACCATGCAGAAAATTTCCTGTTTGAAGTAAAAAGTGTCCACTGTGAATAATCTCTCGCTACAAATTTTGAGTTTTTGTTTTGTTTGTACTTGCTTTGACACCACAAAATGGTCCACCAGTCTTGGAGAACTTAGCATCATCCATTCTTTAACAGAATTTATTTGAACGTTCATAGACTAGTCACTGTCACCCATAAAGAAAAAAGTTTATGAGAAAAAAACTTGGTTATGATATTTGTTTTAAATAGTGTACACTGAGAACATTCCATGGATTCATATTTTAAACTATACAGCATTTGTTTTGCAGGATGAAGATCCCCAGAGTTCGTGGGTATATCTGCATGAGAATGATGTTGTTGCTGTCCTCAAACAGTTGCCATTGGCTGCTATATTTAGACATATATTCTTCATTGTCCAATCACAGGCTGGGGGTATGTTTCATTTATATAAAATAAGACTAGAGTTTTTCATATGTCTGAAAGTAAAAAACATGAACAGCTTTCCAAATTCCTTTTGAATTGAAACTTTTGTATCTCTTTTGCAAAATTTTTATAAATACAATATTATGTAATTTCACCTGCAGCATTCTCCAAGTTACAGTAGATTTCATGAAAAGAGATTGTTTTACCTGTATCTGTAAATTATGAAGCAGTTTGCTTTTCACTTACTTTGATGTACAGACTCAGTTTTATAGTACAAGTGTAAGCAAAAATTATGTTTCCATAGGAAAGCAGATATCCTGTATTACAGTTTGACAGTAGTACTAATGACCTTTCATCAATTCAATCTGTAACTCTATTTGTTCTAGTTTTCTGGCAAAGACTAATTTAAATACTACAAAATCAAAACTGGTAACACAATTTGTACATGTAAAGTTACTATCATAGCTTTTATATAGTTGGAATGTTGGAAAAGGATGCTTAAACCATCAGAAATAATCAGTTAAACCTTTGACCTGCTGGCGGCAAGTATTTCTGCTTTTGTGACCAGTGCAGACAAACATGAGCCTGCACGTCTGCAGCCTGATCATGGTCTGCACTGTTTGCTATTCAGTCAGTAAATTTTCAGTGAACACCCCTTTGATTGATAAGTGGTATTGCACAAATTAAATGATGGACCAGTCCATTTTAGAAATTTAGCATGGTAAAGGTTAACTAACAAGATGTGATAGATAGATAGATAGAATGCTTAGGCAATGGAAAACTAGAGGAATATAGATTTTAATTTTGTCTTTCAGACTGCTACGAGTATGACATCAAGAAAACAACTGATTCCACGATGTATCGTGTGTTTGCTTTCTGTACATGTCTCATCAGGATTCTGGGTAATGGGCTCAAAACATACAACATGGCTCGTTACCGACAGCTTAACAAAAGACTTGGTAGAATGATCAGGTATGTTATGAACCTGTCACAGTGATATATCAGACAGCTATCCTACTTCTGCAGTTGGTCCCAGTTCTGTTATCTGATAATTAAAAAAGTACTGTTCTTGGTTATCTGATGGAGCAGTATTATGAAAATATCTTTTATATAATGTTGAATCTCATGTGAAACTTCCAAAACATTCCAGTTTGCGAATGAGGGTGATGTCAGTATGATGAAACATCAAAAGCATTGCAGAAGTTTTTTCTCATATAAAGAAAGAAAATAGTATATGAATGATATGTTCTGTGAGCAAGTTTGCTGAGTTATCAAAATCTATTTGGTTTGTAAATTATGGGGATTATTCAAATAGGAGATGTTTGTTTCTTTTATCTTCTCAATATCTAGAAGTTTTCTGTTGCTGAGTGGTTAGGGATCACTTGCCTCTCACTGATGTCAGTTAGACTTCTTTCATATGTGGAAGTCATCCAACTATTTTAGGGTAGGTTCTTGGTTCTACCCAAGGTGCCAACCCTTGCCTGTTTGGCACCTGAGGTCTCCCTCCATCATCAAAAGCTGGGAAGTTGCCATTATGGTCTGTCATTGTATCTGTGGGACTTAAAATCCCAGCAAAATAGAACATCATTATAGAATGCTGAGTGACTGTTCAGTAACTGATATATTCTAGAAACCAAAATGTTTCTGATATGATCAAGATTAAAGTTAACTGATAATTTTGATGTGTCATATTTTAGACAATGTGTTCAGTTTGTCTCGGAACATTGGGAGAACTTCAATGAGGCAAATCAAGGAGTCTTGCCAGCACTAGCTCTACACAAACTACAAGTGGAATATGATGCTTTCTTCATGAGGGCCGTTAATTTCATCCATATGTCACAAAGGTTTGAATTTCCTGTATACTATCAAACTTTGGTCGTTCAGACTCGGATAATTCGTACAACACACTTAGCTCAAACTCATTATCAGGTCCCGGCAAAATACCTATATAATTTATATTGTTCGATGATTCAAACTACCAATAAATTGAACAAATTTTGCTTTCCCCATTAAGTTTGAGCGGACAAAGTGTGACTGTATATGAGACTCGTTGGCTCTGAGCCTTAAATTTTGTTTTCTTAAAACTAAGTGCATTAAAATTCCATAAACTGTGAGAAAACTTATAAAGATTCAACAATTTTATGGCATAAGTTAAAGGGATTTCTGCAGATTTAATGACACATAGATATGAACTGAATTTATTTTCTTTCCACTCTTAAGTTGTCCTTTACCTACAAACAAAATTATTACAAATTGAAATTCTGAAATGAAAATTGCGTCTAATACTTTGGTATACTTTATATCTTTTTAGCTCATCTGATTTTTGGAAAAAAAAATGATGAGTTATTGTCATCACTTGAGCGGTTGTCTGTGTCGGCGTCGGTGTCGGCGTTGCCTGGTTAAGTTTTATGTTTAGGTCAGCTTTTCTCCTAAACTATCAAAGCTATTGCTTTGAAACTTGGAATACTTGTTCACCATCATAAGCTGACCCTGTATAGCAAGAAACATAACTCCATCTTGCTTTTTGCAAGATTTATGGCCCCTTTTGTACTTAGAAAATATCAGATTTCTTGGTTAAGTTTTATGTTTAGGTCAACTTTTCTCCTAAACTATCAAAGCTATTGCTTTGAAACTTGGAATACTTGTTCACCATCATAAGCAGACCCTGTACATCAAGAAACATTACTCCATCTTGCTTTTTGCAAGATTTACTGCCCCTTTTGGACTTAGAAAATCAGTTTTCTTGGTTAAGTTTTATGTTTAGGTCAGCTTTTATCCTAAACTATCAAAGCTATTGCTTTAAAACTTGCAACACTTGTTCACCATCATAAGTTGACCCTGTACAGCAAGAAACATAACTCCATCCTGCTTTTTGCAAGATTTATGGCCCCTTTTGGACTTAGAAAATATCAGATTTCTTGGTTAAGTTTTATGTTTAGGTCAACTTTTTCTCTTAAACTATCAAAGCTATTGCTTTGAAACTTGCAACACTTGTTGACCATCATAAGCTGACCCTGTACAGCAAGCAACATAACTCCATCCTGCTTTTTGCAATAATTATTGCCCCTTTTGGACTTAGAAAATCATTTTCTTGGTTGAGTATTATGTTTAAGTCAACTTTTCTCATAAACTATCAAAGCTATTGCCATAAGACTTGCAACAGTTTTTCACCATCATAAGTGGACACTGAACATCAAGAAACATAACTCTATCCTGCTTTTTGCAAGAATGATGGCCCTTTTTAGACTTAGAAAATCATGGGTAGGACAATATTTCTATTACACAAAAAAAATCAGATGAGCGTCAGCACCCGCAAGGCGGTGCTCTTGTTATATTTATAATTCTGAAGATCCATTACTGTAAGATAAGTCAGGTGTCAGGAGTTCCCTTGATTGGCGAGTCCACATTTATAATAGGATTCAGTTGCATTATAAATATTCCTCAAAGTTTTTGCAAATTGAATTAGATTTGCAATAAGAGGAACACAGGAAATATACCAATTCTCCTGCACAAACAGTCAGCAAAACAATGGGATTTCAGTTGTTACTTAAGCAAATATGTCTGCTCTGTGTACCTACTTACATGGTGTCCTGGTGGTCTAGTGACATATCCAATCAGGCACACCATTTGTGCTATTTTCTCTCTGCCTCTGTAGAGTACCGTTCTACTTATAGAGATTCACCTGTACTGGCAATAAGTTTCGAAAATGTTTTTAATTTAACTGACATCTATATAAATGGAACCAAGTTAAAAATTGAACTAAGTCCTATGAAAACAGCTACTAGTTTTACACAGAACTTACTTTAAAATTTAAATTTTCTTATCATTACAGGTTAGGCTCGTGGCAGTTCATAGCTGATATGCCCTTTGGTAAGATTTCTAAGGATACAATGTGGAAAATACTCTGGCTGTTACACCAAGGTCATGGTCGCTCGTTTGAAATTAACGAAATCCCGTCTGCTCAAGAATGCATAAACTTTGTCAAAGGTAAGCTGCAGATTCATTATAATATAACAACCTGTATATAAAGCTAAATATTTTGTTGCAGATATTTTGCAAGTTTTGGGGTTTTTTTTTTTAAGTGTATTTGATTATCACTGCATAATGATATAGTACATATACAGTCGAACTTTGTTTGCTCAGACTAGGATAATTCATACACCACCCTTTGCTCGAACTCATCGTCAGGTCCATGTAGATGCATAACATGAAAAGAGAGTTTACATAATTGTGGATGGGGAGCCCAGCTATAACAAAATCCTGGCTAAAACCCTGTATTGTACAGATATTTCACTGAAAGTTGATATTTTTTAACACTTTCAAGAAAATAATTTGTTGCATTTTCTGTTAGCATTACAAAGATACATTACAGTTCATATAGAAGAGAAACTATGTAAAGGTTTAAGGTCTGTAGTCATTAAGGCTATATTCTCTTCAGTATTTCAGTGTTCTGTGTAAAAAGCTATGACAGAAAATTGCAAGAACTAGCATTAGAAATTGCTGTGACATCATTCATATTTTGTGAAATATTAGGGGCTTAGTGGTTAAGGTCTCTGACTTTGGTTCACTTGTCCCTCATGGATGTGGGTTCGAGCCTCGCTCAGGGTATTGAATTCTTCATGTGAGGAAGCCATCCAGCTGGCTTATGGAGGGCGGTAGTTTTACCCAGATGCCAGCCCGTGATGAAATAATGCAGGGAGGGGTACCTTGGGTCTTCCTCCAGAAATGCTGAAAAGTCACCATTGGTCCTTTATTTGTGTAGGTGTGATGTTAAACCTAACAAAAAAATTAAAAATGCATTTTTGCAGATTTCATGTTTGCATCACTTCACGAAATTAAATTTCCAGGAATAGTGAAGTTTACAGTAGTTGTGTTTAAAGTCATCAGGAAATATCAGTTTAGCCTTGAACAAGGAAGTTTTATACCAACGAAATTGAAATCATCTTACAACAGGGAAAAAGGGGAAAAGAGTATTTTCATTTCTGTTACAGGTTTTATAAGAGCAAATGGTAAACATATAGTTTTACTACTTTGGCCTCAATGAGTACTTGTGTCTATTTTTAAACATCATTATGTTGATTTAACATCTAAAATGATGTTACAAGATAAAGTTTGATATTGTTATGATATCATTTTATTTTAATTTATTTGCTCTGTAATTAGTTATATCTTACCATGTAAGAAGATGTAGACAGCAGACATAGAGAGATTGTGATTCCATACTTGGTACAGGAACAAGATTATGTAGGATTTTATTAGCTATATTATTCATATACATTGTACTGCATATATTTAAAAATTCGGACCATATAAAACATCAAATACACTTATATTTCAAGCTTTCAGCAAATAAATTATTTTTTTGAACAGATTTTTATTAGTCAACTATTGGTTGAAAACCATTTTCAGGCACTATACAGTTGCACTTTTCTGTCTGTCCACACTTCAGTGCCTGGTCAGTATATCTGTCATCCATCAGGGATTTTAATACTATTTGGCATAAATGTTCCTCATAATTAGATGATGTGTCCTGCTCAATGCTATGACCTTTAGCCCGAAGATCAAAGTCACATTTGATGGTCAGAAGTCAAAAGGTTATTTTTTCCTGTCGGGTCTGTAACTTGACCATCCATCATAGGATAGTAATACATCTATTACTTCTAGACTACTAGCTTCAAGGTCAAGGTCACACTTTGAGGTCAAAGATTAACATGGTTTTAAAAGGTTTTGTTTCTTGTCTGCACCATAACTCATCCATGAAGCAATTATAATATTTAGTGGAATAAAGACTATGTATCATATGCAACACCTAGATCCCTAGCTTAGTGGTCAAGGTCACATTTTGGTCAAAGGTTAACATTTTATTATTAGGGTCTGTTTCATGCCTGGCAAATAAATGCCATCTATCAAGTGATTGCAGTGTTACTTGACACAATATTCCCTATAATGAGATGATGTGTCTTGCACATCACCCAGAACCCTAGCCTAAATATCAAGGTCATACTTGGGAGGCCAGATATCAACAGCTTGTTTTTTTTTTCTGTCCAGTCCACAATACGACAATCCATGAAGGGATTTTTCTGTTGTATGGTACAAATGTTCCCAATAATGATATGGTATGTCACTCACAAAATCCTTAACACTAGCTCAAAGGTCAAGGTCACAATTGGAGATCAAATGTCAACAGAGGTTTTTCCCTGTCCGGACTGTAACTTGAAATTAGTCACCTTCCAGTATGATAGTCTGTATTGTATGGCAATACTACATTCACTTGTTTTCTATAAAGGGATTTCTTACATTCATAGTGTTTTATATCTTAAACTGTTCATGTTGTTCATAAATTCACTGTATTTGATGACTAATTATTGACACAAGAACTTGTTGATGCCATAGTAAACTTTGATATTTGTAGAATTAATACATTCCTATTTCTAAGGATGTATATCCTTAAAATTTTAGCTCACCTGAGCACACAGTGTTCAAGGTGAGTTGCTGTAACCGCTCTATGTCAGTTGTCCAGCGTCATTAACAATTTCAATATTAAGACAAGAGGTTATAATTTTTGTGCAGTCTTCATGAAATTTCATTAGAATATTTGCTTCAACAAAATCTCTGACAAATTCGAATCATAATGGGGTCAGAAACAATGTCATAAGGTCAAGGCATAGGAATGTTTTTTTAAACTTTGGAGGCCATATTTTCTACCTTACCTGCATGAAAACTAAAGCAAAATGTTTATCTCTATAAGTAAAGGTCAAGTTTCAAACATGTTCATCTTGGATAAAAAACTAGGTTATCTGGGCTTAAAAACTAGGTTACTAGGTCAAATTACAGAAAAGGCTTGTTCAAACTTTAGAGATCACATGTTCTAATTTATCTGTATGGGCCTACTTGATCTGTATCAGACATGTTCAGAATGTTTGTCTATATAAAATTTAGGTCAAGTTTGAAACTATATCATTCTGGATGAAACCCCAAAAGTAGGGCACAAGAGAAATTAGAGAAATACATTGAAATCTTGTTAGAATGTTCATCTGTATGATATATAGGTCAAGATTAAAACTTGGTCATCTAGATCGCAAACTAGGTCAGATTATATAAAGCACAGTTTCTATCTGATACTCATTAAATCTTGTCACACTGTTTGTCTTTACAAAAACAATGTTAAGTACAAAACTGGATCATAAACAAAGTCACTGGATCAAATCATCAAAACAAAAACTTCACATTTTATTCCAGATTTCTATGAAACCTTGTCAGAGTGTTTGTCCTATAATGTCTAGGTCAATTTTGAAACTCAGTTACCTAGTGTCAAGAATTAGGTCACTAGGTCAAAGCATAGAAAAACTTGGTTTAAATGTTCTACTTGATGTACATTTAAGCCTGGTCAGAATTGGTTTTTTTTTTAACAAAATCTAGGTCATTTTGCATACTAGATTTTCTGGGGTAAGAGCTGGGTCAGGTGAGCAATGTAGGGCCTTCATGGGGCCCTTGTTTTAAGTGGGTTTTTTAGCTCACCTGTCACAAAGTGACATGGTGGGCTTTTGTGATCGCGCGGTGTCCGTCGTCCGTCCGTGCGTCCGTCCGTAAACTTTTGCTTGTGACCACTCTAGAGGTCACATTTTTCATGGGATCTTTATGAAAGTTGGTCAGAATGTTCACCTTGATGATATCTAGGTCAAGTTTGAAACTAGGTCACGTGCCTTCAAAAACTAGGTCAGAAGGTCTAAAAATAGAAAAACCTTGTGACCTCTCTAGAGGCCATATATTTCATGAGATCTTCATGAAAATTGGTCAGAATGTTCATCTTGATGATATCTAGGTCAAGTTCGAAACTGGGTCATGTGCCATCAAAAACTAGGTCAGTAGGTCTAAAAATAGAAAAACTTTGTGACCTCTCTAGAGGCCATATATTTCAAAGATCTTCATGAAAATTGGTCAGAATGTTCACCTTGATGATATCTAGGTCAAGTTCGAAACTGGGTCACGTGCCTTCAAAAACTAGGTCAGTAGGTCAAATAATAGAAAAACCTTGTGACCTCTCTAAAGGCCATATTTTTCATGGGATCTGTATGAAAGTTGGTCTGAATGTTCATCTTGATAATATCTAGTTCAAGTTCGAAACTGGGTCATGTGCGGTCAAAAACTAGGTCAGTAGGTCTAAAAATAGAAAAACCTTGTGACCTCTCTAGAGGCCATATATTTCATGAGATCTTCATGAAAATTGGTCAGAATGTTCACCTTGATGATATCTAGGTCAAATTTGAAACTGGGTCACATGCAGTCAAAAACTAGGTCAGTAGGTCTAAAAATAGAAAAACCTTATGACCTCTCTGGAGGCCATATATTTCATGAGATCTTCATGAAAATTGGTCAGAATATTCACCTTGATGATATCTAGGTCAAGTTCGAAAGTGGGTCAAGTGCCGTCAAAAACTAGGTCATTAGGTCAAATAATAGAAAAACCTTGTGACCTCTCTAGAGGCCATATTTTTCATGGGATCTGTATGAAAGTTGGTCTGAATGTTCATCTTGATGATATCTAGGTCAAGTTCGAAAGTGGGTTACGTGCCTTCGAAAACTAGGTCAGTAGGTCAAATAATAGAAAAACCTTGTGACCTCTCTAAAGGCCATATTTTTCATGGGATCTGTATGAAAGTTGGTCTGAATGTTCATCTTGATAATATCTAGGTCAAGGTCGAAACAGGGTCATGTGCAGTCAAAAACTAGGTCAGTAGGTCAAATAATAGAAAAACCTTGTGACCTATCTAGAGGCCATACTTATGAATGGATCTCCATAAAAATTGGTCAGAATGTTCATCTTGATGATGTCTAGGTCAAGTTCGAAAGTGGGTCACGTGCCTTCAAAAAGTAAGTCAGTAGGTCAAATAATGAAAAAACGTTGTGACCTCTCTAGAGGCCATATTTTTCATGGGATTTGTATGAAAGTTGGTCTGAATGTTTATCTTGATGATATGTAGGTCAAGTTTGAAACTGGGTCAACTGCGATCAAAAACTAGGTCAGTAGGTCTTGAAATAGAAAAACCTTGTGACCTCTCTAGAGGCCATACCCTTGAATGGATCTTCATGAAAATTGGTGAGAATGTTCACCTTGATATCTAGGTCAAGTTTGAAACTGGGTCAATTGCCATAAAAAACTAGGTCAGTAGGTCAAATAATAAAAAAACCTTGTGACCTCTCTAGAGGCCATACTTTTCATGGGATCTGTATGAAAGTTGGTCTGAATGTTCATCTTGATGATATCTTGGTCAAGTTTGAAACTGGGTCAACTGCAGTCAAAAACTAGGTCAGTAGGTCTAAAATTAGAAAAATCTTTTGACCTCTCTAGAGGCCATATTTTTCAATGGATCTTCATGAAAATTGATCTGAATGTTCACCTTGATGATATCTAGGTCAGTTTCAAAACTGGGTCACGTGCAGTCAAAAACTAGGCCAGTAGGTGTAAAAATAGAAAAACCTTGTGATCTCTCTAGAGGCCATATTTTTCATGAGATCTTCATGAAAATTAGTGAGAATGTTCACCTTGATGATATCTAGATAAAGTTCAGAACAGGGTCATGTTCCTTTGAAAACTAGGTCAATAGGTCAAATAATAGAAACCTTGTGACCTCTCTAGAGACCATATTTTTCAATGGATCTTCATGAAAATTGGTCAGAATTTTTATCTTGATAATATCTAGGTCAAGTTCAAAACTGGGTCACATGAGCTCAAAAACTAGGTCACTATGTCAAATAATAGAAAAAACGAAGTCATACTCAAAACTGGGTCAAGTGGGAAGAGGTGAGCGATTCAGGACCATCATGGTCCTCTTGTTTTTTAATACCATTTTATCTTTCTTCGCCAGATTTCAAATATATTATATTTTGTACTTTTTAATTCCCACTTCTGTTACTAATCTTTAAAGAATGAGTTCATATTAATCATTAAAGGTTGTTATCCCCCGACGATGAAATCGGGAGGGGGGTATTGAAATGGCGTTGTCTGTCCGTCACGTCCGTGCATCCGTGCGTGCGTGCGTCCGTCTGCAGCCATTTCTCAGTAACTATCAGGTAGAATTTTATGAAACTTGAAACAAACATGCACCAACATACTGCGATGATGCCCGTCAAGTTTTTTTTTTGATTGGTCAATTTTCCTTAGAGTTATTGCCCTTGATTTATTGAAAAATACCAAAAAATGTCCGTCCACAGCCATTTCTCAGTGACTATTAGGTAGAATTTCATACAACTTGAAATAAAGATGCACCAATATACTGTGATGATGCCCATCTAGTTTTTTTTTTGATTGGTCAATTTCCCTTGGAGTTATTGCCCTTGATTTAATGAAAAATCCACGTCTGAAGCCATTTCTCAATAACAAGCTGGTAGAACTTCATTAAACTTCTTTCATTCTTTTTTCATGAACATTTATTATAAACATGTGAAGTTGTGTACCCACACCTGGTCACCACCTTGCCTTGGTCATTCCCCCCCCCCCCCCCCCCCCCACAAAAAAAAAGAATTTTTTTTTTTCATTCCTTTTTATTACTTTTTTTTCAAACCTTGATCAACATGTGATGTTTTCTACCCTCACCCAGTCACACCCCCCCCCCCCCCCCCCACCACCAATTTTCTGTTAAATTGATTTTGACTAATGAAATTATTTGCCTCTAAAGTAACATCCTTAACTTTTTGCCAGATATATTGTTTTGCCATTCCTCACCACAAACCCTTTCGGCGGGGGATACCAATTCATCGAATTTGCTTGTTTTATAACATACTGGTGATTTTATTTAACATATTAATATAATCTATACAGTAATTCTAGTTAAACCATAAAAATGTTGACTAGAAATGCCATTATACTCATGGCATGAAAAAATGCAATTTGATCAAGTCCATCTTTGACGATGAGGCGGTATATTGTTTTGCTCATGTTGGTCTGTCTGTCAGTCAGCTTTCACTTTGGTTGCTGGTCAGTTACTAAAAAGTGTTTTGGCCTAAATTGGTAAAATTTCTTAGACTAATTACCTGTGGTTCGTAGATAACCTCAGGTATTTTCAGGATCAGTATGTCAATTGTTAAGGTCACAGTGACCTTGTGATTAAAATTGTTTCCAGCCAATAACTTGAGAGAATTTGCCAATAGTGGTCAAACTTTAGGATGACTATAAGAGTCACTGTGACCTCTTGATTTGTAATGGTTTTCGATTGATAACTGGAGAATGCTTTGACCTAAGATTGTCTAATCTTTTAGGATTGTTGTCTGTTGTCAGTAGATCTCAAAGGTCAATGTTGCAGTGACCTTTAGACTAAAGTGGTTGGTGATCAATAGTGTTAGAATGGTTGGACCTATGACCTGTATCTTTTTCAGGTCAGGAGGTCAAAAGTTCAAGGTCACAGTGACCTTTAGACTGAAAATTGTATAAGATCTGTAGTTAGATAACGTCTTGCCTGTGGCCGTCAAACTATATTTTAAATTTGTCTATGGTCAATAGATGAACTCATTAGATCACAGCAAAGGTCACGGTCACAGCATACAATAGACTGAAGATAACACATTCAGCTCACTCTGACGGGCTATCATGGTTTCTTGTGTGCTTACAACAGCTCTTGTTATTTAGAAGATAGGGGAAGAATAAGAAATGGGAAAGCAATGTTCCTTTATGGAAATATCATCTCAGCATGTAAATACTTAGAATTCAGGATGTGGTTTCCTGAAATTTCAAAATGCTTTTTAGCTCACCTGAGCCAAAGGCTCATGGTGAGCTTTTGTGACAGCTCAATGTCCGGCGTCAGTCATCCCTCGTCCGTCCGTCAACATTTTGTAAAAAAATCTTCTTGAAAACCACTGGGCATAATTACACCAAACTTCACAGGAATGATCCTTGGGTGGTCCCCTTTCAAAATTGTTCAAAGAATTTAATTCCATGCAGAACTCTGGTTGCCATGGCAACCAAAAGGAAAAACTTCTTGTCGAAACCACAAGGCGTAGAGCCTTGATATTTGGCATGTGACATCATCTTATGGTCCTGTATCAAGATTGTTGAAATTTTGCCCCTGGGGCGAAAAGAGGCCCCGCCCCAGAGGTCAAAAGTTTTACATAGACTTATATAGTAAAAACTTTAAAAATCTTCTTGTCTGAAACCACATAACCTAGGCCTTTGATATTTTGTATGTAGCATTGCCTTGTGGTCCTCTACAAAATTTGTTCAAATTATGCCTCTGGGTGGAAAAGAGGCCCTGCCCTGGGGGGTCTCATTTTTTACATAGACTTATATAGGGAAAAAACTTTAAAAATCTTCTTGCCTGGAACTGCAAGGCCTAGGCTTATGATATTAAGTATGTTGCCTTTTCTAGTGTTTTTCTACCAAAATTGTTCAAATAATGTCCCTAGGATGAAAAGAGGCCCTGCCCTGGGGGCACCAAGTTTAACATAGACTAATATAGGAAACAGATCTTGTCTGAAAGTTCAAGGCCTAGGCATTTGATATTTGGTATGTAGCATGGTGGATCTCTAACAGATTTGTTCAAATTATTCCCCTGGGGTAAAAAGAGGCCCCACCCTTGGGGTCACATGTTATAATTATGAGTTATAGCGGAAAAAATACTTAAAAAATTATCAGGTTATATTTCCTAGACTGTTTAATTATAATTACCTGATGACCCAAGCGATTAGGGATCACTTGACTGACCTTGACCTACTGACCTACTTTCTTGTTGTTTTTTTTTAAGATACAGCCTTGAAATTTGGATGACATGTACAGTTTTGCACACCAATCTTAAAACTGTCTTTCAGTGACCATGAATGAGACCTTCTGATCACTTCTAATATTTTAGCATCAGTTTGCCAATTGAAACATGAGGCTCCTATTACTCAGGTGAGCAATTCAGGGTCATCATGACCCTCTTGTTGTTTTACTTGATACTAACCTTTAATATACGTATGAAAATATTTTGCTTTTTGAATTTCTGGGGCCAAGATTGTTAATTTTTGGAAGAAAAAGCCTCTTTTACAAGAACAAGAAAACACATTTTTGTGGTTTATTGTCATAGACCATCACTTGACAAAGTAATATACCGACTAACTCCTGATCCTGATTAAATAAATATAACAGTAAGAGTAAATAATTAATGTCTTAACATGATAGAGTGGACTAATTTCAAATGTACTGACCTTTTATCTTAGAGATCATTTACATTGAGTTTCATTTCATTAACCCTCCCTGACAGGAATAATATGACTTTCCTGTAGCTGTAGATTTAACATTGTGTAACCTTTTGAAAATAGGTACTCACCGTACTGCTTTGTTTGCTCTCTGTTTGTCCTTTCTTTTGTGTGTTTTTGGAACTTTAAATACTTCAACCCTTAGATAAATGATTTCAAAAACATATAATATTTAAACATTTAGATTTAGAACTGCTATGCATGAAAGAAAAGTTTCATATTTATGTTCTCTTCTTGTGTTCTCTTAGATATTGTTTCTTTTGTATTGAAACATTGTTTTCCATGTAGAACTTGGACAACTCTTTGGATTTGTTCATAATTCAAAATGGTTCTTTGAAATTCATACAGAATTTGAGACAGTAATTTGTCATTCATGCTGAATTAGAGACTGCTCTTTGTAAACTATGCTGACATTGAAAGAAATCACAAAGAGTTGTCTAAAAAAATTGTTTATTGTTTGCAAAGAATGTCTAAAATTGTGAATTTTGAAAAATCCTGATCTGTTTTAGATCCGTCATGTCGAAGCCAGCTAGCAGATATCCTGCAGAGGGTACCAGCATCGGAGGGCATTTATCTCTTAAATACTATGACTAACATGACAGAAAGTTGTTCCTCTTCTGACATCAGCTTTATAGAAACTGTTACCATGGCAGTGTTTGAGGTGAGCTTTATAAATGTATTCTCGCATCCTTGCTTCAAGGTTAAGTTAATTTTGGGAACCAGTCTTAGTAGACAAACTTGCCATTGATTTATTTCAAAATTTGCTCAGTAGCAACTAGTCAGAAAGTTGAATTTTTGGACTGGTTTTCAATTTAGTATCCAGAAATTTCCTAATAGGGTAGATTTTAGTGGAATTATTTTGTAACTAAAAGCCAGTGCTTTTTTTGCAATGTTTAGATTGACTTAATTATAGGAAGGCAAAAGTTTGTGCATCAAGTATGTATCAAGCAAAAATTAATCAAACAGAATATGAACAGCGTGAAATATAACAAAAGAATAATGGTGGTTGCTAGTAAAGTTATAAGGAAAAAATGTCAGACTTTTATAGATGCACTTTTACATTGTAATTTTTTAGTGTAGGACTTCTCTCTTACTTACTTACATGAAATGAAGATTTATATGCTATTCAAGAAGATCAGCATGAACAGCCAGCAGATATTGCAAACATCCAATTAGAAAATAAATGTTTCTTTAACCTTTTATTAAGATTGAGCAAAACAAGTGAAATGAATTCTAGTAAATAAACAGAAAGCATGAGAACATATTATTCATAAAAATATGATTAAAATTTCGAAGTTCAGCCTTTTTCCTCAGCTTGTAAGACTTATCAGATGTGTTATATAAGGTTCAATCATTCATCAAGTAAATAGAACCAGTTGTCTAGGTCATGTAACTTAGCATTTCAACAGGACTGGAAATGCATCATCGCCATTGGTCAGTTTCAAAATATTGCTGGAAAACAACCAACCAAATGCTTGAAATTTTAAACTGGTCTCTGATCTCAATTTTATCATATCGAACTGAGGTCCAGACAAAAAATTGTCAAACTATAATTTACTACTTATTCTTTTTAAAGGTGTCCTACATTTGTCCAGAAACGAGAGATGTATGTTCAAAGATGGGAAGGGAATTATTGTCGGCGGTGATCACATGTCATCCATTTATGTTGTCTGTACTTACACAGAGAGTGCATGAATACATGGAAAAACTTGGACAGGTATGCCATTTAACCATTGGCTGTTTGTTTTACCTTGAAGATGTTTGACCTTGGCCTCTTTCTCACTGCATAAAAATCCTAATAGAACAGACTAATGCCTGGTATGAAATAGAGAATCACAGGTGACAGGATTGATGTAATGCATCTGAAAGGGAAAACAAGCTAAGAATTAGAATATGTAAAAGATTCATTCCATAGAGGATTATGAGTTTGGACATGCTTAAAGTTAAAGGAATTAAACCGTTCAGTGCCCGGAAATGTTTAGAATTGGGAATAAGATATATTTTAGGTCTTATACCATTTCTCACATCTTTTATTTGATGTGACTTGGTATTGAACCCCCCAGTGTCCCTGATTTGAGTGGATGCTTTACCACTAGCTATACAGATTATGGCATGTCACTGGCAAAAATATTGCCACTGGTGTTTTCTGTAAAAGATATTTTGATCTTACATTTTACAAACAAATATCCTAAATGTATTTAACAAGATTTGCCTTTCAGATGGGTTTGTACCTATATAAGGGAATAAACATGGAGACATGGTTACCTACTGACCCAGACTTGGTCATTATACGTCATTGGCTCCTGAATACAGCCGTAGGGTCGCCGGCTAATCTGATGGCCCAGGAAATACTGAGTAATATCAACTGGGGAAACTCGTCAAGGGTTTGTACATTCCATTCATGTGTTTCATGAGTGATAGATATTTAAAGCTGATATTTGTATTTGAAAATATTTGTGAATGATATTAGTAATTTGCAGGCTCTAATGGCTTATTGGAAGATCAGTTTTGCCATCTTGCCACTCGAAATAATTCCCGTAGGTCTTTCATTTCTTCAGAAATACAGTCACACCTGTATTAAGCTGCCAGTCAAGGGAGCTAGCACAATCTGACTGCTAGGCAAATTGTTACTAGAACAAAAAGGTCATTTGGGATGTGTGTTGATTGGCTGCTTAAGGCAGGTGACTACTTAATGCAGGTGGCCGCTAACACAAGTTCAGCTACTGTAAAGTGATCATTAATGTTGGTGTGGCTCGGTGCCTTCTTTTGGTGCATTCCTATAGTGCATTCAAATGACAAAATATATGCAGTTAATTATAAGTATAGTAGAACACCTGTTAAGGATACATCCGTAGAGGAAGCACCTCTCTACAAAGACAGATACTGTCTTAATGATTAGGTAATTATTTTTAAATAATAACCCTCCCAACAACAACAACAGCAACAACATCTGTACAACAAACAAAGTTTAGTCTTTCCAGTATTGTTCACTCTTGACAAGTTGCACTGTATATGTTTTGAAGTTAATGTTATGATTAGAAAATTTGACTTGATTTATCACAGGGAGACAGATTGATGGTACCATGGCGTGTCCACAAACAAGTGGCTGTCCTTGTGGTGGAGGCCTACCAGAAGTTTATCTTCGGCAAACATCTTGGCTCAATGATAATGGAAGGGGTCAAACAAGTAAGGAGGCTAGCAACATTTGTTTTGTGAGAATTTTATGTTTATAATTGTGGTCCAATGTATATCGTAACAAAAAATGCAGGAAGTTAAGAAAGGCTGAAAGTATCTGAGGTATGGTTGAGATAAAAAAAAAGAAAAAAAATAATTGAGCCGTGCCATGAGAAAATCAGCATAGTGGGTTTGCGACCAGCATGGATCCAGACCAGCCTGCGCATCCGCGCAGTCTGGTCAGGCTCCATGCTGTTCACTTTTAAAGCCTATTGGAATTGGAGAAACTGTTAGCGAACAGCATGGAGCCTGACCAGACTGCGCGGATGCGCAGGCTGGTCTGGATCCATGCTGGTCGCATACGCACTATGTTGGTTTTCTCATGGCACGGCTCATATAATGATATTTACTTGTGGGTTGCTATGACAGAGACTTGTGGTTAAGACTTTTTCACATCCTGAGTCTTAAACTTTCTGCCTAAGAAAATTGAAATGTTTTCTTAAGTAAATTTAAATTATGTACAAGACTGAATGTGTAATTAACTATGTTAAGAAACTTTAAAAATTATAAATATTATTTTTTTTTACAATGTATCTTTCTACGAAACGGTCCTTCTTTTATGTGACAGCTGAAATTTTGTCAATACAGATGTCAGCTGCAGTGCAACAATACATGACTTTGGAACAAGAATTCAACACATGGTGCTGGGACCTGTTGTTAAAATTGTCCTTACATAGAGGTAGTTTGCCTCAGAGTGATCGGAGGTTAGAGGCGAGTTTAGGGGAGGCTCCAGATGTTAACAGCGATGACTCACTGCTGCCCTTGTGTAAAGGGATCAAAGAAAAGAACCCAACTGCATGCTATGTTACTCTTATGCTCACTAAATATGGACATAGGTATGTATTTTGTTTCCATTAGATTGCAAGAAAGTTAACTGTTCTGTCAGTGTGCACTTTGCTTCTTACATAAAACATGAAGAATACAGAAGTAATGTCCCTCCTTCTTCTGAAGGCTTACTGACTTTGTCCATATTTTATACTGTGTAAGTGGAAAAAGTTTGCGACGTCGAAATATTTACAAATTTCGTGAATTTATTGATTTCGCGAAAATGTTAGCCAGTGTAAATTTCCATGTTTCTCAAGATACATCATTAGATTTAAGTAAAGATATACAAACTTAGCTTTGGTACTTCAGTTTTCAGAAATTTGCAAGAAAAAAATTTGTTGGCAAAACGTCTGGAATTGCAATTTGCACAATTTTTTACATGCCAACATATCCAGTATTCAGTAGAAAACCCTGTTGCTGGAAGGCACAAGCATTTGATCAAAATGCTGCAGCTAATCAGGGCTTTGGGTGATCCAAACGTAGAAAATAAAAGAAAAGTGGTAGGGGATCAACAAAACTGCTCCAGTCTGTCCCAGTACTTGAGTCATCGATACTTGAACGAGAAGCATTTTACTGTAGTATAAATCAGTATAAGCTAGAAGCAAAGGCTGTTTGCATACTCATTGAGGATCAAAAATACTGGTGATGGATGAAATAGGTGCACATCCATGCAGGCTGATCATGGTCTGCACCATTTGCTATTCAGTCAGTAGATTTTCAGTGAACACCCCTTTGAGTTATAAGTGGTACTGACCAAATTGAATGATGGACCAGTCCATTTTAGAAATATAGCAGGGTAAAGGTTGATGAGACATGTTACCTTTGCGGGGAAGGGAAGTTTGAATCAGACTATAATGCAAAATAATGATAATAAATTCTTTGTTTAGTAACTGATGATGAGAAATAAACTTCTTTTCTTATTTCACTAGGATTATGAATGCACTTTCAAAAGTATTTCCAGTGATATAATTATACAATAAATCTCCATTGTATATTCAGTGTTGGTGACATTATTTCTGATGGAGTGCCATTGTTACAAGTGTTGTCTGAGCAGGGTCTCTTCAAGCCAACAGTCAGTGCAATATACTACATTCTTCCCTTGTTTGTGGATAGCCAGAAATACATTGTAGACAGTATCAAGTAAATATAGATTTTTACTTCATTTGCATGGATTATCTTAGATAAAAATGCTGCATGCTATATACTTCACAGTCCAAAGCAGTGCATATTTCAGAAATTATTCATGTGAGGAAGCCATCCAGCTGGCTTGTAGGAGATTGGTGGTTCTGTGCAGATACCAGCCCATATCTGATATAAAGCATGGAGTGGCACCTGGGAACTTCTTCCACTATTATAAAGCTGGAAAAATTGCCGTATGGCCTACATTGTGTTAGTGTGACTCTAAACACAACAAACTAAAAAAAACTGAATTGTCATTCTCTTAACTCATATTATCGAAGTTAAAACCTATATGATGAGTCTTCCATAATTATGTGCAGCATTGTTAGAAAAATAACCTTAACCCTTTACCACACAGAACAGAAGCCAAAGTAACCTCCTTTACATAACACTGATAAGTGATAATCAATAATCTATAATCGGTATATGGCTGATAAAGGTGACTGTCTTATCTGAACAGAGGTGTTGGCATTATTTTGTGATTAACACACACTTATGTTAAAAATGTCATTATTTTAATATTTTCTGTAAGTTTGACATTATTTTTGTCAATATAAAGTTTATAGCAATTTAAATTCTCTTTCCGATGATACAAAATTTATTGTAGTTTCTCTTTGAGTTTCGAAGATATAAAGTGTTAAAGTACGGGAATATATATTTTTAGGCATAAAATTCTGTTTTGGATTACTTTCACATTGAAATTCATATACAATTTCATTTCAAAATGATGTTTGAAAGTTTGATTTATAGTTAATAGACTTATCTTCCGAATCGGAATCAGTAAGTATTTATATAAAAAAACAACCATCAAACTGAATAACACTACAAAAATAACGGATCGTAAAATTTCTGAAAGTGCAAAAAGATCGCTGAGATCGAGACTCATAACCGACTACAGTATTCTTGTGCTAAAAATTAAAAATTTTTAGGATAATATTACGTAATATTTTGATGATCAAACGTCGGTACATCACGGGTGACTTCCGCTGCAATTAACTCTTGGGGTGTCATAAAATATTTGAAAGCCGCGGTCCTTCTGTTTTGATTAACACTTCCCGTTATGTAAGGCCATAAATTCCAAGCCATCGTATACACAAATTGTTGTTTAGGGGAAATCTGCATGTATCACGCGTGACCTTCATGACCTAACACATTTAAAAATACTTTGATGTTAAATGGTTGTTATTTTTAGAACGAGGAAAGCCCGCGAACCGGCCAGTTGCAAGCAGCTTTCTCAGTAATTTTCCATGACGTAGCGGCGTGCACATGTAGGAAATTTCTTTGCAAAGTACTCGATAAATTTAAATAGTAACCACATGATCTTGTACGTAAATAATGATGACGAAATCCCATATTTTGAGTTAGTAAACATCCGGAATTTGTTTCTATAGGAAAAGAACGAAAATAAAGCGATTGATTATGAGACACGGGATAAAACGATTCTGTTCAAATGGCCGTTAATCGGTATAATACGTTTCTATCGGGGAACCGATAGACACGGGTCAATACGTTTCTGTTTGGTAATCGATAGATACGGTGATAAACGTTTCGGTGTGGGAAAGGGTTAAACATAACGAAAATGCTGTTTTATTTTAAATCATTACATTTTAAGACACTCCTGTTTATGTCTGTTTTGGAAAGGTTGCCTTGTACATACATATGGAAAAACTGTTTTTGGTCTGATCTCTGTCAGTCTTTCCTTCAGTATCTTTCACCAGTTCATATTTTGTAGGTCTGAATCTTTCTAACCCAAGAAAGATTTTCAAATCACTTTCCATAACTGTTAATCCTAATGAGATTACATGCATAACATAACCTTTGGTCATGTCTGTTCAAAGTCAAGGTCACATGGTGAGATCATAAGTTAAGTAGGGATCATTTTGTGTCCTGTCTCTATTTTTGCCTGGTGAAATTTTCAATATAGAATTTTAATTGGTTCATTTTCCAGCACATTTCATTTTGCTATGACCAGTTATAATGTATTGATTCACCTTTTAAAAGAAGAATAAAATTAAGAAAAAAGAGCGTTACATGCACTTATTTTCAAAAGCAGCCTCTATTTATTCCTGTTTTTCAGATTTCAAGAGGTTTTACTAGCCATTCTACAAGCAGACGAGTCATATTTCCGTGTTGTGAAGGGACTATTGTCATATGACTTCCCTGGACCAATCACAAAACTGTTTATATCTATGATGCAGGTATATGTACGAAAGTCATTTTGTTGAAATTTAAATGGTACATTGTTTAAGTTTATATTTCACCTTTTAATGATGTTACTTCTGTTTTGAAGTCAATGACATATACTTTTAAAAATGTGCATAGCACGTTTCAAATACCAAATCATTGCAGAAATGAAAGATATAATTACATGAGCTGCATATTTATTGAAATATATATACTTAATAAAGTTGTGAAGCATAATGGTGAATGTACCTTTACCTACACACATGCGGTAACCATATCTATGTGCACACATAATTATGATTACCATATATATTCATGCTTATGCACAAATAGGGTTACCATAAGTGTTTATGTATGTGCATAGAAAGGCACCGTTAACTATAAATATTCATGTGTGTGCAAAAATAAGGTTAGGATATTCATTCATGCATATGCAAAAATAGGGTTACTGTAAATATTCATGACTTGTGCATATGCACATACATGTGAGGTGATAGTTAATTTACTTGTACATTTACACATGTGGGACACAGTGAATATGCATGTACATATAGAGGGTAGCAATGAAGAATGTGTACATACACACATAGGTTAACAGTGTATATTCATGCACATATGGTGACAGTAGATAAACATGAATATTTGCACAAAATGTCACAGTGAATATACATGTACATGATATACTTCAACAAACATATGCATGTACATTGTAGTGTCAGATAGAGGAAGCATATAAAACAGCTAGAGATGGGATGACCTTGACCATTGGTTTGTGGACCAGACTTCTCATGAAAATACCAAAATGGTACCATGATAGGTAGGTAGTGTTTCATTTCTTCAGTGGGTTTGAATTTTTTTATTGAGAAAAATGTATACTGTGAAATCATCTTGTTTTGTTGGCAGAATATTTTATGACTTCTGTCAAATTGGTTATTTTATTGGGACATTAATGTGTGGATTTCAAACCACATAGGGTAAAAAAAATGGAAATTTTATGTTTGCTACATTTTAATTTCATGGAATGAAGCAACAAGGAAATCCAAGAAAATTAGGATCCCAAGAATTATAATGATTAAACATAATATCTTGTCATTTTAATGTAGTTTGTTGTTCATGAATAGCAAACACAAAATGAATTTTAAAAAAAACAACCTCAATGATAATTTGTGGTATTTAAGATTTCTGGATTTACAGCAAATTTTTCAGTTAGTTATGTTTTAATCAGTTTGGTATTGATGTACAGTATAAACAGAGAAATAATGAAAAAGTACAGCCATTGAATATGGAGTTCTCCAATGAGAAAAAAAAAAATTGTTGCGTGATACAGTGATGTAAGGTCACAATATTTTTGGAAGATTTGTCAGTGTTAATATTTTCCAGAATTTCATAAAGATTTATTTTTTCATTTGTCTCTCTTGCTTTTACAGCAACTGTTGTTGCATACTTGATGAGCTGATTAAAGCAGCTTTCACCTACCAATCTGCAGTAGAGCATCTACAAGATATATTTAAGGAAAGCTACAGGGTAAGTGTATACAGTCCAAGATCTTGGAATTCCAGTCTAGATACATTATACATTAGAACCCTTACAAAATGAATGGCCTTAATAATAGAGGCGTTTGGTTGAGAGGGGTCTCAGTGGACAGTTAAACCTGTATTGAGCATCCAGCTAAGGAACCAAGACAGCCTGGTTGCTATACACCGGGCACGTTAAAGAACCAGACTGTCCATTTGCAAAGAGCTAGGCTAAGTTAGCCGGACAGGCCTGTATCTCTGTTCTCTCTGTCTGTTCTGGGGGCTTTATCTCACTCTGTCAGATCGCTCTGTGTCTGTACTAGTAGAGGATGAATTTCGCGCCCTGTGTGGCTGCATTTGCTATATGTAAAGCGCCTTTGAACGTGTTTATCATGAAAAGGGCGTTATATAAATCTGGTATAATAATAATAATAATAATTAATACAGGTGGCTGCTAAGGCTGTTGTAGCTTTAAACTAATTGCATTCAATAAAGTAAAAATATTATTATGTTTTGCTATATGGGGATTGATCTGTGTTCTAACATTGTATACAATTATCTGCAATAATCAAATAACCGATTTTCAAGTAAATCTAGTTGACTGTAATTTCTGCGATGACTGGCTTTCGAAATTTTGACTGAATTCCAACACTAACAAAGTTGTGATTAAATTTTTTTTTGTAATACTGTTTTGACAGGCATTGTTAGCTGAAAGTATATGGAAAAATTTGGTAAATTAAAGATCAATTTTATTTGCATTGTTTAATTTTGACTTAAAGTGTTTTTAGCTCACCTGTCACAAAGTGACAAGGTGAGCTTTTGTGATCGCCAGTGTCCGTCGTCCGTCTTCCGTCCGTCAGTCCGTGCGTGCATGCGTCTGTAAACTTTTGCTTGTGACCACTCTAGAGGTCACATTTTTCATGGGATCTTTATGAAAGTTGGTCAGAATATTCATCTTGATGGTATCTAGGTCAAGTTCGAAACTGGGTCACGTGCCATCAAAAACTAGGTCAGTAGGTCTTAAAATAGAAAAACCTTGTGACCTCTCTAGAGGCCATATATTACACAAGATCTTCATGAAAATTGGTCAGAATGTTCATCTTGATGATATCTAGGTCAAGTTCGAAACTGGGTCACGTGCCATCAAAAACTAGGTCAGTAGGTCTAAAAATAGAAAAACCTTGTGACCTCTCTAGAGGCCATATATTTCACAAGATCTTCATGAAAATTGGTCAGAACGTTCACCTTGATAATATCTAGGTCAAGTTTGAAACTGGGTCTCGTGCCATCAAAAACTAGGTCAGTAGGTCAAATAATAGAAAAACCTTGTGACATCTCTCAAGGCCATATTTTTCATGGGATCTGTATGAAAGTTGGTCTGAGTGTTCATCTTGATGATATCTAGCCCAAGTTCGAAACTGGGTTACATGCGGTCAAAAACTAGGTCAGTAGGTCTAAAAATAGAAAAACCTTGTGACCTCTCTAGAGGCCATATATTTCATGAGATCTTCATGAAAATTGGTCAGAATGTTCATCTTGATGATATCTAGGTCAATTTGAAAGTGGGTCACGTGCCTTCAAAAACTAGGTCAGTAGGTCAGATAATAGGAAAACCTTATGACCTCTCTAGAGGCCATATTTTCCATGGGATCTGTATGAAAATTGGTCTGAATGTTCATCTTGATGATATCTAGGTAAAGTTTGAAAGTGGGTCACGTGCCATCAAAAACTAGGTCAGTAGGTCAAATAATAGAAAAACCTTGTGACCTCTCTAAAGGCCATATTTTTCAATGGATCTTCATGAAAGTTGGTCTGAATGTTCATCTTGATGATATCTAGGCCAAGTTTGAAACAGGGTCATGTGCGATCAAAAACTAGGTCAGTAGGTCTAAAAATAGAAAAACCTTGTGACCTCTCTAGAGGCCATACTTGTGAATGGATCTCCATAAAAATTGGTCAGAATGTTCACCTTGATGATATCTAGATCAAGTTCGAAAGTGGGTCACGTGCCATCAAAAAGTAGGTTAGTAGGTCAAATTATGAAAAAACGTTGTGACCTCTCTAGAGGCCATATTTTTCATGGGATCTGTATGAAAGTTGGTCTGAATGTTTATCTTGATAATATCTAGGTCAAGTTTGAAACTGGGTCAACTGCGATCAAAAACTAAGTCAGTAGGTCTTGAAATAGAAAAACCTTGTGACCTCTCTAGATGCCATGCCCTTGAATGGATCTTCATGGAAATTGGTCAGAATGTTCACCTTGATGATATCTAAGTCAAGTTCGAAACTGGGTCACGAGGCTTAAAAAACTAGGTTAATAGGTCAAATAATAGAAAAACCTTGTGACCTCTTTAGAGACCATATTTTTCAATGGATCTTCATGAAAATTGGTCAGAATTTTTATCTTGATAATATCTAGGTCAAGTTCAAAACTGGGTCACATGAGCTCAAAAACTAGGTCAATAGGTCAAATAATAGAAAAAACGACGTCATACTCAAAACTGGTCCATGTGGGAAGAGGTGAGCGATTCAGGACCATCATGGTCCTCTTGTTTTAGCTCATATGAGCACGAAGTGCTCTGGGTGAGCTGTTGTGATCACTCACCGCCCCACGTCCATCCGTTTGTCCATCCGACCACACTATTCTTTAAACATCTCCTCTGAAACCATTTGGTGGAAGTTGATTAAACTTTGCCTAGATGTTTCTTGTGTGGTCCTCTTCCAAAGTTGATTAAAAGATTCCGCTTGGTTGCACATTGCAAAAAAATAGAAAAATCTTTATACAACATCTCCTTCTAAACCGTTAGTCCACTTAAGAGTATTCAAATTATCCCGATTAATAAAAAAAACATGGCCACCAGAAAGGCGTGGTCACTTTAAAGCTTTAAAAATCTTCTTGTATGAAACTGCTGGCCCGATTTTGAAATAATTTCACACAAATGGTCCTTGTGTGACCATCTACCAAGGTTGTTTAAATTTGGCTGATTTGTCAAAAAACATGGCCACCAGGATGCATGGTCACTTCCTCCTGAATGTATACAGTGCAGTTTCATATGAGAAGATTTTTGAAGTTTCCACTGTATAAGTGGAAACCTAAAAAATCTTCTTGTATAAAAAAGGGCCCGATTTAAAAAAAAAAAGAATTTCACACAAATGGTCCTTGTTTGACCCTCTACCAAGATTGGGGGTGTGGCCACTTCTTCCCTATATGTATATATCGGAAGCTTCAATAATCTTTCAGCCATCAATCATCGCAGAAAAGAATGCAATTCAAGACCTTCAAAATTGTGCTACTGTTATTAATGATTGGATGAACAGTAACAAACTAAAAATGAACACATCTAAAACAGAATTTATAATGTTTGGTAGTCGCCAACAGTTGAATAAGTGTTCCACCACAGACATTGAAATATGCAGTGATAAAATCAAAGTGCAGAGTTGTATTAGATACTTAGGCGCTTTTCTAGGTGACACACTTAATTTCAAGGAGCATATAAAAAGGAAATTTAAAACTGCAATGTTGAATTGTTTCAAGATCAAAAGTATCCGTAAATACCTAACCAAAGAAGCCACTGAAATATTGGTTTTGTCATTAGTAATTTCTCACTTGGATTACTGTAATGTTATTCTTTATGGTGTTGCTAATTGTGAAGTAGGTAAATTACAAGGTATTCAGAATATGTGCGCCAAACTTGTTCTCAACCGTAAGATGCGTGATAGTTCAAAACAGGCATTATATGACTTGCACTGGCTACCTGTGAAGGCAAGAATCAATTTTAAGATCCTTACTTATATGTACAACTGCTTTGTTGGTAATGCTCCTCAATATCTAATATAACTTTTGTCTAGTAAAATTTCAAAGTGTACACTACGTTCGTCAGAATCATCAGTAGGATGCTACGTTGTCCCTTATAACAAGAAAAAAACATTCAGTGACAGAAGCTTCAGTACGGTTGGACCAAAACTTTGGAACGAACTGCCATTAAATCTCAGACAAAGTGAATCAGTTAAAATCTTCAAAAAGCAGTTGAAAACTCACTTCTTCAAAGGCTACTATTCATTGTTCTAAAATTCATACTACAGCAATTACATTGAAGCAAATCAAGACTTTGTGTTAATACTGATGAATTGTTTTTACTGTTTTTAATGCATGAGTGTACAACGCCATTGAAGATGCTTTGTGTGTTGAAATAGGCGTTTAAGAAAATTCTCAAGTTTCAAGTTTCAAGATACAGTAGGCCAAATTTTAAAATCGTAGTCAGAAACTGCTGGCCCTTAACAAAGATTGTACAGATATACTATTTTATAATAGTTTCACAGACATTTTCCTTGCATAATTATTTTCCATAACTGTTGAAGTAAGCAGTGTAACTCGCTCGGGTGAGATATCTAGGTCCATCATGGCCCTCTTGTTTCTTTTAGCTTTTATTTTTGTTACAAAGTTGACACTCTAATGACTCATGAAATATTTGTATATTTATATTTCAAAATACAGTGTACATAGGGGCTCTGTTGGAGTCATGCATGTCTTAAGAACCTTCGGTTATAGCCAAATAAGTGCAGACTGATGTTCAACATGATAATACAATAAAAATCAGATACGACAGGCCTCCACATACAAGGTCAATGTCACACTTCGGTGAAAAATGTCAAGTACCTTAACTTTTTGTCCACTAATAAAAATTATTTTGCCTAAAAATAATTACTTTTATTTTTCCCGAAATTTATGGCTATCTCGTTGCTAGGTGTGTTAGCTATAAACTATCGTCGTTGTCAAGTAATCCAGTTTTCTAGTTCCTTGTCTAAACATAACAGATTAATGATAAACGCCTATTCGTCAGGGAACCACTCGAGCGTTATATTAAATCGAGAGCACGTGCAATCTTCTCAGTTGAACTAAAGGTGTATTGGCTAGCGCTTCAGATCGATGTTAAATTGAATAGCCATGCCACGTGGTCGATGCAGAACACGCCTGAAAGGTAGAGGCGAGCCAGCCTGTCGAGATGATTATGAAGGGAAGGAAATGAAAGGCGAACTAGACGGCGGATTTGCCAGAAATTCCAGGCATCAGACAAAATGCCGGTAGGTTTGTTATTGATTTCGAACAAATTTCGAAGGAGTCGCAATTAATTCTGCAGTTTGGTAATGACAGTACTTACGTCAGTAAATAGTTATACACAGTTAATCTCTTCCCGTTAACATCTATGCACCGATTATGAATTGTGTATTGTATTAACTGTAAACTTAATACGGGGTGTGGCGACCCTATTTCTCATAATTTTACAGATTCGAACCAAAACAATAATGTTGCTAGTTCAGTCAACTGTCGTAATAGTTTCTTGATTCCGACAGGCAGTGGTACTTTCAATACACGTGATTCACATAGGGCATTTCCGTTTTATTACTCGTATGGTGCTCGCAAAGTAAATAGTAACATCGGTGACGTCACATTTCATTAGACAGTGACACTGTTGTGCTCATTTACTTCCCGGAATTTAAATAGCAAATTTTTTGGAGTGTTTTACGTTAATGTCCCCTTTATGGGACCGTCGAATAGTTTAGTATTGCAAGGGTATAGTATACGGATTAAGATCGGATGGGTTATGGAAACCAGAAAGATTGTAATTAGGAAAAATATTTATACAAGGACGCAACTGTAAGATATTTAAGTAGGTTTTCTCAACACTATTAATTACGACCCTCACTTTGCGATAAGTTTTACATGACCAGGAGAATCTGTCGGCATGCAAACGCAGGCATCAGCACCTGTTAACGTTGGATCAGGTTAGGTCATTTAACTCTTTCGATATCATAAACAAATATCACTAACAAATTCACTGGTTCAATATTAGACTTAGATGTACTTACATTTTCTTCCGATTGGTTTCGGTAATGATCTTCAAATACACTGCACGGGAACACGTGCATCCATAGAATCGAAAATTTAAGATCCACAATACTTAATCCAAAATAAATAAAGATGTTGAACTTGCTAGGTTGTATAATACAGGTATAATGTACATGTCAGGTGGATAATTTAGGCCCTTCCTTTGATAAATGTGTTTTCGCAACATTATCTGAAGACTTATTTATTAAATCTCTTTTCAGCATAGTTTGTCAAGTATAGAGGAATAATTTTCTTATGCTGGGAAACAAAATATGATTGAAATTTAACTAAACACACCGACGTACATATATATCGCTACATTAATTCATGCAATGCACATTGTCTTTGCTTAATATGTCACTGTCAATTTTGAACTAAATTCTTGTGTGCCTCATGTATTCTTCATGCAAATCATGTAGAGTTGTCATCACAGATTACAAAGAGTACCGTTACTTTATAGTGCATCTTTGAAATAGAGTGACGCATGTTGTTGATAAATTTTATGTAACTCGTTCACTGTTATTTTAGGCTAAATGCTCGCAAACGTTTTACAAAAAAAAAAAAACTCAAAAAAAATCGCGTGGTCTATTATGAAAATAAGATTCAAACGTTTTTAAACAGTATTAGTTGGGCAGTTTGTTCTTTGTTTGGTGTTCAGGATTGTTAATTGTTGCACTACTACGTTTGTTAATTTGGTGAGGAAATTCTGTTTCGTTGAAGCTCAACTTTCCGTACATTAAATTTGAAACGATTGTTACGTTTCCCGAAACACATTGTTACTTGAATTTTTCGAAGAAACGGGGTCAGAATCGTGATGTCTGTCAATTTAGAGGCTGAAAAACAATAGATATTTTGTTATTTTCCATACAGAACCGGATTCTATTATATTATTATAGATTCTATCGTTACCAGAGTCAAATAAGATATCACGGAAACTTTGTTAATTCAAGTTGCGGCCTCAAAAAAAAAAAAAAAAAAAAAAAAAAAAAAAAAAAAAAAAAAAAAAAACCTTACACCATTCTAAACTTTCAAAAATAAAGAGAAATCGATTGAATTTATACATGTATATGTGGCTAGCTTTCCTATGATATTTTATTGGTTGTCATTAATTCTTAATAGTATTTAGTTAGAGCTGTTCGTATTTATTTCTAAGGGCACTGGTGTCAGTTAACATGACATTTTAAAATGGTGTGACATTGCAAATAACAGTAGATAGAACTGTTTGCACTTGGTTTCCCGTTATATAGTGTCACGTTTTTGTTTGGTGTTAGAAGCTAACTAATGTAAGATTAGGTCATCATAGTTGTAAATATGTAGCGTTAAGATATACTGCCAATATTTAGCCGAATCCAATATCACAGATCATATTAATGGTTCTTAAAATTTTGGAAGTCATCATACTGTATTACAACACTCTTGACTGATGATTTTATCACTGGAGTATGTATGTGTAGTGAGCAAAACTTCAGAGCTGGTTATCATGGGATTTGGTTGAAATCTGTAACAAACTACCAGTCGTTTGTTACGTTATGTATGAATGAAAATTTTTTGGTTGTCTTAATTTTTCTCCTGTTCCAGTAAGTGAATTCTCTCCGAATAGCCCATGTAGCACTATATCATGTTAACGAAATTCTGTAGTTTTTTTACCTTAGCCCGGAACCGGGATTTCATAAATCAGTGTTGGTTTGTTATATAAATTATTAAAGTCGGATTTTTAATATTTAAGTAAAAAATTTTCTTTGACAAACCAAGCCGAAATTATTTACTGAAGACAGATAATGTTAACGTCATTATGTATTAGATTTACAAAATAAGGTTGAAATTGTGTTTTCGTGTAAGTTGAATATCTGGACATATTTCATGCTGTATAGCGCAATCTATTTATAGAACGATTACGTATTTAGAAGTAGAAAAGCGATAGCGAAACATTATTGGAAAAGTCGATTATTCAGGGTCTTCATAGTAAAGTATGGTTTTCTTTTAATATACGATTCGACAGAAGTACAACTACTTTAACACGTTATTGATAAATATATCGACCTAGATTTAGTTCCGCAGTAGATCTATTCATTTATAAATACATGTATAATTGCACGACAATTTTTAGGGATGTGTGACCCATCCGCTAGCTTCGGTATTCTACCGCAGTATTATTATAAATCAATAGGGCAGACATGCCTTGATGTATAAATCCCACACGGTAACTTAAACGATAAAATGTTTGATAATTATGATTTTCTTCATTAAAACGTTTCAATACAGAAAACATTTCAGTATGCACTTAACTTTTTTCATTGACAATCTTCTTGAGTTCAACGATGCATGAGAACCATAACAAGCAAACGATAATACAATGTATAAACATGCAGTCGTTTTAATTAGTATCAAGTTGATCTATACTATGTTTAAATTGGTACCGTAGTGTATTGGATTGTGTTGTCATACCCGACCCGATTGAGGCCTGGTAAACTCATTGAAAAGCTAACCAAAATGCAGTAACAACATAATGCTTGTGGATAAAAGGGATAATGCTTGCGGATAAAAGGGATAATGGTCTTTCTGGATATTGATGTATAGCCTTGAAGGGGCACATATCAACATGGTTGGAATTGAATTTAATTGAATTACATTAGGACATAAATCTTAAGATAAAACGTGTATCCAAACAAATATATTTTAGGTAAGCATTTAAGTTAGTTATTTCTTTCAAAGATAGAACTATAGATTATCATCATGATGATGAAAAATGATCCGAATCACTCAAGACGATAATCCTTCCGCTCCTTGTTTCATACATTGGCAAAACGTGATCACGTGATGTTGGCGGGATTTGCTCTACTTGTCTTTCAAATAGCCTATCCGATTATGTTATAGTTATATGGATGAACCAGTTTGGTTTTAAAGAACAAATATAATTGTTGTAAAGTTGAGATAGTATTTTTTAGAATTTAAGAAATCGTTGCACAGAATTTTTGGGGGATAAATTTTGGCAAATTTATTGTGGCCTGGAAAAATTCTGTCGACCGTGGGGCGATCGGGCGTGCTTTGGGACGTTTTGATGGTACGGATGTTACAGTGTATATTAAAGGTATTGCTCTAGTGCCTTGGCAATATCTGACTAGCCTTGCTTAAATGTATCATAGCCTTGCTGATGTCATAGCCTTGCTCATCATATAGTATTTGCCTCGCTTAGAATTACAGTACGTTGCCTTGCTCCATTGGTCCGCTAAATGTTCCTCATTACTTTGCAGGTAACGTCGAGTTATGGGGAATATTTAATTTACTGTGGTGTACTGTAGCCTTGCTCATTATAGTATTTGCCTTGCTTAGAAGTACAGTACGTTGCCTTGCTCCACTAAATATTGTGGTGTACTGTAGCCTTGCTCGTTGCTTAGAATTACAGTACGTTGCCTTGCTCCGTTGGTCCGCTAAATTTTGTTGTGTACTGTAGCCTTGCTCGTTGCTTAGAACCACAGTACGTTGCCTTGCTCCGTTGGTCCGCTAAATATTCCTCATTGCTTTGCAGGTAACGTCGAGTTTTGGGGGATGTTTAATTTACTGTGGTGTACTGTGGTATCCCTTGCGTCCGTGTGGCGCTGCTTGTTGCTCTACAGGTAACGTGGAGCAATGACGTGGTGCTTTACGAGTACGTCTGGTTTCCTCCCGGTCGACTGGTTTTTCAAATAGCTTTCATTGGAGTGGCCATACTCTGCCAAAATATTGATAATAACTTTTATATTGAAAGGAATATTTCATAGGTTGAATTAGCACTGTTTACAGTATCTTACGTGCCGGTAATTGAAATATGTGACTGTATTCATATCTGAAATGTACAAATAAACATGTAAAAATGTGAATGCTACTTGTCTTCTGGTTATAATTTCGGGTAATAAAATAATAAAAATTATTTTGCCTAAAAATAATTACTTTTATTTTTCCCGAAATTTATGGCTATCTCGTTGCTAGGTGTGTTAGCTATAAACTATCGTCGTTGTCAAGTAATCCAGTTTTCTAGTTCCTTGTCTAAACATAACAGATTAATGATAAACGCCTATTCGTCAGGGAACCACTCGAGCGTTATATTAAATCGAGAGCACGTGCAATCTTCTCAGTTGAACTAAAGGTGTATTGGCTAGCGCTTCAGATCGATGTTAAATTGCCCACCCGCCACACCCCAGTAATAATAATAATAATAATAAAAATTGTTGTATACTACAATTCAGTATATTTTGTACCTTTAATTCTGTTATGACAATCTGACTGTTTTGTGAAGTATTTATGTTGCAGATAATATGCTGCCATTGGGTGCCAACTCCGGAAGTGATCAGACTCCAGGTACTTTCCACAGACATTAATTGAACGGATTCCTGGGCTACAAAATTTGTGAAACAGACAAATCTAAAAGGATATCATTCTTCCGGACTGTTGCTTTATGAGAAATCAAAAGGACAATTTAGAATTAATACATGTATAATTTTTATTACTAAAATTCCAGTTAATCATTTCCATATTTATATACAATTATTTTTATGTCACTCCTAATTGTAAGGGCCTGGAAAAATTCTGTCGACCGTGGGGGCGATCGGGCGTGCTTTGGGACGTTTTGATGGTACGGATGTTACGGTGTATATTAAAGGTATTGCTCTAGTGCCTTGGCAATATCTGACTAGCCTTGCTTAAATGTATCATAGCCTTGCTGATGTCATAGCCTTGCTCATCATATAGTATTTGCCTCGCTTAGAATTACAGTACGTTGCCTTGCTCCATTGGTCCGCTAAATGTTCCTCATTACTTTGCAGGTAACGTCGAGTTATGGGGAATATTTAATTTACTGTGGTGTACTGTAGCCTTGCTCATAGTATTTGCCTTGCTTAGAAGTACAGTACGTTGCCTTGCTCCGCTAAATATTGTGGTGTACTGTAGCCTTGCTCGTTGCTTAGAATTACAGTACGTTGCCTTGCTCCGTTGGTCCGCTAAATATTGTTGTGTACTGTAGCCTTGCTCGTTGCTTAGAACCACAGTACGTTGCCTTGCTCCGTTGGTCCGCTAAATATTCCTCATTGCTTTGCAGGTAACGTCGAGTTTTGGGGGATGTTTAATTTACTGTGGTGTACTGTGGTATCCCTTGCGTCCGTGTGGCGCTGCTTGTTGCTCTACAGGTAACGTGGAGCAATGATGTGGTGCTTTACGAGTACGTCTGGTTTCCTCCCGGTCGACTGGTTTTTCAAATAGCTTTCATTGGAGTGGCCATACTCTGCCAAAATATTGATAATAACTTTTATATTGAAAGGAATATTTCATAGGTTGAATTAGCACTGTTTACAGTATCTTACGTGCCGGTAATTGAAATATGTGACTGTATTCATATCTGAAATGTACAAATAAACATGTAAAAATGTGAATGCTACTTGTCTTCTGGTTATAATTTCGGGTAATAAAATAAATAAACTACTGGAAGAATTTTCATGGAATGTCTGTTGATTATCTTACTAAGAGGACATGCAGAGCACAACTCAGGTAGCTAGGCCAAAGGTCAAGATCACACATAGAGCTAAAGTAGTTAATTCAGACTGCTTGATTTTCAGGTCAACTAGCTTTATTTCAGTATGCTTGATTTGCAATTATATTAACATAAATATTCACCATAATAATATAAGAATCATGCTCAAACCAGGTAACCAGATCCAAGTTCAAGGTCACATTTGGCTTATTTCTTGTCTGTTTCATATCTCGTATACTAAAGGAAGGTTTTTTATGAAACTGTCTTCTGTTGTCGACCTCATTCAGATGGTAGGCAGAGTATACAAACCAGATCACTAGGTCCTAGGTCAAGGTCACACTTGGAGGTTAAAGGTCATGATCACGACATTTTATCAAACCTTGATTTTAAGCTGTAAAACTTTTGGAGGGTGTCTTCTTTTAAATAGTGTTGTTTTTTTTTTAAAATGACTTTCAATTGTAAACTTTGTTCTTTACACAGATTTTTGTTGATCCATGTGATGTTTCTCCAATATTTTTAATTGGACTGCTTATTTATTTGGAAACATGTTTCAGATTTTCAGATTTGTTTTAAATTCTGAAGACATTGACTGAATAAAGAATTTGGAACATGTAATTTCCATTAACTTATATCCCTTCTTTCTGAAAAATTCAAATAATAAAAGGTTGTAACAAGGTTCCAAGTAAAGAGTATTTTCTAACCTTTCAGGAATATTGCCACCATGAGAGAAGCCATGGTGTTGTTTCCTCTATTGTGAATTGGGTGACCTCAGGTGTTACATTACCTACCTTCCTGGACAAATCATCCTGCCCAGACTTCAGCTGGCTTACCTATATAATACTGTGGTTAGAAGGAAGTTTTGAAATAGACTCCAAACTGTGGTCTACTCTGCAAGAGGAAATGTTGAATAATCAGAAAGCAGGAATAGAAACGTGTTTGAAGGTTGGTGAATTTATGGCTTAAATATTTGAGCCGCACCATGAGAAAACCAACATAGTGCGTTTGCGACCAGCATGGATCCAGACCAGCCTGCGCATCCGCACAGTCTGGTCAGGATCCATGCTGTTCGCTAATGGTTTCTGTAATTGCAAAAGGCTTTGAAAGCGAACAGCATGGATCCTGACCAGACTGTGCGGATGTGCAGGCTGGTCTGGATCCATGCTAGTCGCAAACACACTATGTTGGTTTTCTCATGGTGCAGCTCATTTGAGTTTTGTTGTTGATTATAGTCAAACTGTAGAGTCAGTTCTGTGATGACTTTCCGCCTTTAATGGTGATGGAAGACCCCAGATGTCCCCAGGCAGGGGCAGGCACCTGGGTCAACCAACCTAATTCTGCAAGCCAGCTGTCTTGCTTTTTCATATGACAAGAGCAGAGAGGTAAGGTGCAAGTCATTCTATGTTGGTAACCTAGATCACTCCATCACGAAGTCCCCTAAAATATTTGTGAGCATATTATGACTTACATTGCCCATGTACATTTCCTTCCTAGTTTTGTTCTGTTACGAGTCAGACTAAGTTGAATATAAAGGTGTATTCCTAGTTTGGTCCGAAATTTTAGTAGTAAGTGCTCCTGAATAACCAATTTTGAGATATAAAATATGAAAACTTCAATAATTTAAGAGCTAGTTATGTTTACAAAGAAATAAAATTTAATTATTACATAAAGTAAATTTTGTACAAGATTTTTGTAATCTTTTGTTGTTGCTTTGATAAATGAAGTGATAAAACTTGCTGATTTTGTTTGTTGTCACAGAAATCAGTTACGAAGTTGAAGCTAGATCAGGCACCAACTTGGGCACGACTGAACATCTATCGCTGGGCACAGCAGGCATTAGACATGCCAATTGGTCATCCAGTAGCTGCTCTTACCTGGCAGAGGTTCTTTGTGCTCTTTCTAGGAAGACTAAGCACTACACAAACAAGGTAAATATTTGCAACATCCTTGCTAGATAAGACTCAAGTTTGAATATCTGGATAATACAAGATTATTGATGATGTCGTCCAAATCTTTGCTCTTATGAAATTTACACCAACTATAGACATGAAGGAAAGGGATGTCAATTCAGCCAAAAAAAAAAAACATTTTTGCTCAAATCAAATTTAAAAGAGCAAAACAAATTTACAGGATATATAACTGACAGCGCTAACTGTCCTAAAAAGATCAAATTTAGCCATGTAAAAAACCTAAATATATGCCGCAGAAAATATCCTCAAATTATCATTTCAGTTTACCACAGAGGGCAAGTGTAGGTGAGAGATTCTTTACAGGATTTTTTACAGGAGTTGGTTACTCTGGCATGCTGAAGAAAATGAAGAAACAGCTCGGAAAGACAGCAGACCATTATACTAAAAAGTCGGGAGAGGATAATGAAGGTAAACCCTGACAATACTCTTAACAGATGTGTGTTTCCAAGTGGTTAATGTCGCTGAATTTGAATAACTTATCCCTGACTTCAGAAGGTTCAAACTGTGCTTGGGTTGTTACACGAGGAAGCCAGTTAGCTTCCATGAGGTTGATAGTTGTATTGTTAGTAATGATGTTTGAAGTTGTACTTCCTTCCACAATTAAAGCTAGAAAAGCTGCCATATGACCAAATTGTGCCAATGGGACTTTAGTCAGGAAAAAAATAAACAAAATAGCAGCAGTCATCACCGTGGTGACATCAGACAAGTCGTGTTTTAGAACATTTTGATAACAGCGGGTGATGTAAGAAACATAGAATAAGATGGGAAAGGAATATTGTGGTTTCCTTTGAAGTGTTTCTGTACAGAAATTCAAGCACTCTACTTCACAATGGTTAATCAGATTTTGTTCATTTAATGGATTTGTTTGAAACGTATACATGAAAACATTTGCCTATTTTAAGTTCGTCTGAGCACATAGTACTCAAGATTAGCTTTTTCCATCATCCAATGTCCAGTTTCTTTACCCATCTGATGTGTGTCAACAGTTGCTTGGCCAGTTTCAATTAAACTGTATAGTAGCATACCTTGGGTGGCTTTTTGATAAATTTGTTGGGGAAAAAAATCCATTCCATGCAAATACTGGTTGCCATAGCAACTGAAAAGAAAACCCGAAACAAATTTTTTGTCGAAACTGCAAGTCCAATTAATGAAATATTTCTTGAGTGACCCTCTACCAAGATTGTTCATATTATTCCGATTTATCAAAAAAAACAAAAACATAGCCACTGGGAGAGGTGGTTACTTTCCCCTATATGTATATAGCAGAAACTATAAAAAAATCTTCCATTTAGAAACTAATGGCTGCATTTCAAGATAATTTCATATAAGTATTCCTTTTGTGACACTTAGATTTTTCATGTTATTCTGATTCATCAAAAAATATGACTGCTAGAGCTAAAGATAGAAGTTTTCAAAGTACATCTCCTTTGACTTTAATATAATTTTAAAAAAAGCTTTATTGACACTCTACCAAGACTATTCAAATGATTCTTATTCGTGAAAATATGTGGCTGCCAGAGGGCATGGTCACTTTCTGTTTGGTCTGCTTTTGCTGTATATTTTGATAACCCCTTAATCTACAGTCCTCAAACTTTGCAGGCACTTTGCCCATAGGCAGACCATTACCCGTGTCAATTTTAAGGTCAGTGAGTCAAAGGTCAAGGTCACAGTGACTGTTAGTATAAAAACCTTTTTCACTCAATATCATGAGAATGCCTTGACCTGTGATCCTATTACTTGTCAGGCACATAGTCAATGGGCAGTAGATGACTCCAATTGATTTAAGGCCAGAAGCACACAGTTCATAGGCATTGAATGACCCTAATGATTTTGAGGTCATTAGATCAGACTTTAAGACCACAGGGACTGTTAGTACAAAAAGAACATTCGGCATGGTCCCCTCTTGATTTTGAAGTTTCTTAGTCAAAGGTATGAGATATGTACATATTATGTGCTGGTGCTGGTCATCCATCTCTCTGTTTGCTCCCTAGTTTCCTCTTAGTTACTTCAGAACGGTTTGACCTAATAGGTACATTACTAAGAGTATATCTTGCTCTGCACAGTGGGGCTCTTATTTAATGCATATTAAAGGGATAATTACCATATTTTATAAAAAGCAGAAAAACCTATATTTTTAATAGGGATTTAACCCTATGTTTTGTGTTTCAGCCAATTAGATGAGGACAGAATTAATGTCCCTATGAATAAAATGCACTGTAAAGGTAAGTCAAATATAGCATAGATGTGGTAAGTTCTGAATCCCAAAACTGAAGTAGCCTTTTAGTTGGAGGCTTACTGTCTTTTATAACACAAAAGAAACTCTCATTAACTTATAATATAGAGGTCTTCATGAAATTGCTTCCTTTCTTGTAGATGAGGAAGATGGACAGACATCGAGGAAGGAACTGTACTACAAGCTGGCGAGGTTATACAATACCCTGCAGCTGTGGGTAGAGGAACCGTTACTTCATGATGGCACTCTGTATCTCCCCTCCTTACCACCACAATACCAGGCTGACAGACTGCTAGCCATCTTTCAAAACCAAACAGTAAGTTAACCTTTATAAAAAAACAGATTAGTGTGTATTGATCATATACACTGGGCATGTTAAAGAACCAGGCTGTCAATTTCAAAAAGAGCTATGCTAGGTTTGTGGGACATGTTTGTATCTTAAAGATTTCTCTCTCTTTTATGGGGGCTTTCCCTCGCTCGGTCCCTTCGCTCTGTACTGGTAGAGAATGAATTTGGTGCTCTTATTGGCTTACTTTCTCTTTAAAATGCCTTTGCACTTCGTTATCATAACAAGGGTGCTATATAAATCTTGTAAAATATAAGATGATAATATTTATTTAGCTGATATAAGAATATTACAGAGTTTCAAAACAAGAACTCAGCCTCATGTTGACTTTCTTTAGGAATTTCAAAGTCACTGTTCATAAGTTACTTCGACTTCCTGCTGTATTATTTTAGATATATGCATAATGAATGCAGTTGTGCCATGAACTATTTCAGAATTGTGCTGTGAAACAGTCAATCATATACAGTCGAAACTCGGTATCTCGAATTTCAAGGGACCGTGCTTTTTATTTCGAGATAACCGAAATTCGAGTTATGAGGAGGGATGTATATGGACGAATTATCAAAAAAGTTGGTTAAATTACGAAAATATTTAATGAAAAATAAAAGCTGTTTCGTTGATGCCGTGTATACGCTCTCGGCACTTTATGCGTACACGATACGAGTTTGTGTTTATCAAAGTTTTCAGTTTTTCGAAGAATAAAAATGACACTAACCTCAAATGTGTTTTGAGGCAAGTTTCCTTTTTGTACCACGTTTCTTCCCCGGAGGATTGACAGCATTTCGATCTGACATTTTGAAAGAATGATGCTTTCCCAAAAGAAGTTATTTTTTACAGTCTCATCGCGATTACCGCTAGTTAATCCTTATTAAAGATCTCAACTGTTTAAACTAATTAATTCATTTAGTTTAACTTAAAAGCAGTTTTCATAACGTCTCAAAAACAAATTATCGCTGATTAAGAAATCTAATGCTTACATCAAACAATTATCATTATGGCACGTGCAAACAAGTATGACATCATCTCATTTTGATAATCGCCGCACCTTTGATATGTCGGCATCATGGCTTTCTGGTTAGGCAATAAACATGAATATGTGTTAAAAACCAACCAAATTCACAACGAGATGTGTGAAATTTTATCGCATATATTTCTCATTTCGACTTACCGAGTTTACAGTGCACTTGAATTCTATTTACGGGACTGAAAATCCCTTTTGACATATCCGGAATCTCGATAAGTCAAATTTTGACGTAACTGGAGTTGAAGTACATATGTAAAGAAGGAACTTTGACGGGACTTGAAAATTTCTTCGACTTAAGCGGAATATCGAGTTAAGCGAGTTTGAGATACCGAGTTTCGACTGTACTTGCCTTTTAGCTCGACTATTCAAAGAATAAGTAGAGCTATCCTACTCACCACGGCGTCGGCGTCTTGGTTAAGTTTTTCGTACCAGTCCACATTTTGACAAAGTCTTTTGAAATAAAGCTTTGAAACTTTCAACACTTGTTTACCATCACCATGACCAGTTATAGGCAAGAGCACATAACTCCATCAAGGATTTTGGCTGAATTATGGCCCCTTTTGACTTAGAAATCATGGTTAAGTTTTTCGTACCAGTTCATATTTTGACAAAGTCTTTTGAGATAAAGCTTTGAAACTTTCAACACTTATTGACCATCACCATGTCCGGTTATAGGAAAGAGTACATAACTCCATCGAGGATTTCGGCTGAATTATGGCCCCTTTCGGCTTAAAAGTCTCGGTTAAGTTTTTCGTACCAGTTCATATTTTGACAAAGTCTTTTTAGATAAAGCTTTGAAACTTTCAACACTTGTTTACCATCACCATGCCCAGGTATAGGCAAGAGAACATAACTCCATAAAGGATTTTGGCTGAATTATGGCCCTTTTTGACTTAGAAATCTTGGTTAAGTTTTTCGTACCAGTTCATATTTTGGCAAAGTCTTTTGAGATAAAGCTTTGAAACTTTCAGCACCTGTTTACCATCACCATGTCCAGTTATAGGCAAGAGTACATAACTCCATCAAGGATTTTGGCTGAATTATGGCCCCTTTTGACTTAGAAATCTGGGTTAAGTTTTTCGTACCAGTTAATATTTCGTGTAAAATGTTTGACATATGGCTTTGAAACTTTTATCACTTGTTCAGTATAATATTAGTTACATTGCTTGTTGGTGACAGGATACGGGATATACGCTGTCGAGGAAATCCCTATCAGGTGAGAGTGAAGCTCGAGCCTGATATGGATTTTCGAGACAGCGTATATCCCGTATCCTGTCACCAACAAGCAGTGTAACGATTTTATCTTGCGACTACCCTTTACTTACATGCTATACAATAATCAACACATTTTGTAAATTAACAAAGCTACTTAAAGTGCAGACTGGAATCATACAGATCATTTGTTTGGTCAGCTTCACTAGTTGATTTACACCAGTCATAAAATGCACAATGACCTGTGTTTTGGTTAAATCACAAAACACAAAAGCTCATTTACACAGGTTATGAACTGGTTTAGATTAGAAACACTAAAAAACTTCTTGTCCCATCCCTTCGAAAGTTACCGGATATCACGATGTCATAAATGTCTTGATACACGGCTTTCATCCCGTTTCCTGTTAAATCATTTATCTTGCACGTAGATTAAATGATCCTACAACAAACTGCTGAGCAACAAATATGTCAATTCCTTTATTTCATGATGATTTAACTATTTAACTTCCAAAACAAGATTTCAACGTCCATGTATTCCATACATCCATGTATTCCATACAGAGTTATTCCCCTTTTACGGCTAACTTTTGTCAAACTTCATGAGCCTCAACTTAAGTACTGGGTAGAATGAAATCGGCAAGAAAACACTAAATTTACTCTCGGAAACGATACTATCACTGGAGCTAACAAATAATCTGGCTCAGCAGTGTGGCAGCCATTTTGTTTTAATCAAAATTCATATCTGAAATATACTAGCAGGATATGGAATATACCTGTCTCCACGTGACGTCTATTGACCAATAGAAATGCAAGAAACTTGTAGGAGGCAAGATAATAGTCTCTATCTGTAGGAAAGAGTACATAACTCTGTAATCTATTTTGGCTGAATTATGGCCCTTTTTGGACTTGGAAATTTGTTCTGTTTTAATACAAGTCCACGTTTTGTCAAAACTATTTGACATATTGCTTTTAAACTTTGAACACTTGTTTATCATCATGATTTCAATCTGTAGGCAAGAGTACATAACTCTGACAACTATTTTGGCTGAATTATGGCCCTTTTTGGACTTTGAAATTGGTTCACACATTGCTATTTAGTGCAAGACTTATCGAAATCCACAAATACAGGAACATTGTCTAATCTTGTTTTGTCTTTTGTCTGAAAATCTGTGGTAATATTTTGACCCCATTCTTCAATCAATTCTTCGAATCGTCGTGCACGCTGTCATCTGACAGCTCTTGTTAGACTTGTCAGAGCTCCTAAAACATCATATGGGCTTGGTCATCTGTGACTGAATGGATGTTCAAGCCTCAAGTTCATTACTGACTTATAAAACCAAGGCTCGGCCCTATGTACTTACAGAAATGAAATGAACTTATGTCCGAGTAATTTCCATAAATAATTCGAATATACTACCATACTTTTCAGCATATTTTTGTTTTGCCGTTTTATTTACAAACTATAATGTTATTTTTCAGACTCCTTGGACAGAGTTTTTAGATTTACCAGAAGTGAAATCCAGTCTAAAATCTCAGGTAGCAGACTGGTTACAGAGTAGCACACCTGAACAGAACCCAAGGTCAAAGGAACCTAAAGACTCAAAAAAGACTGCATTAACAGGTATGCAGTGACTTTGTTTCACATTTTTAGCTCGACTATTCAAAGAATAAGTAGAGCTATCCTACTCACCACGGCGTCGGCGTCACACTTTGGTTAAGTTTTTCGTACCAGTCCACATTTTGACAAAGTCTTTTGAGATAAAGCTTTGAAACTTTCAACACTTGTTTACCATCACCATGGCCAGTTATAGGCAAGAGCACATAACTCCATCAAGGATTTTGGCTGAATTATGGCCCCTTTTGACTTAGAAATCATGGTTAAGTTTTTCGTACTAGTTCATATTTTAACAAAGTCTTCTAAGATAAAGCTTTGAAACTTTCAACACTTGTTTACCATCACCATGGCCAATTATAGGCAAGAGTACATAACTCCATCAAGAATTTTGGCTGAATTATGGCCCCTTTCGACTTAGAAATCTTGGTTAAGTTTTTCGTACCAGTTCGTATTTTGACAAAGTCTTTTGAGATAAAGCTTTGAAACTTTCAACACTTGTTTATCATCACCATGTCCAGTTATAGGCAAGAGCACATAACTCCATCAAGGATTTTGGCTGAATTATGGCCCTTTTTGACTTAGAAATCTGGGTTAATATTTCGTACCAGTTCATATTTTGACAAAGTCTTTTGAGATAAAGCTTTGAAACTTTCAACACCTGTTTACCATCACCATGGCCAGTTATAGGCATGAGTACATAACTCCATCAAGGATTTTTGCTGAATTATGGCCCCTTTTGACTTATAAATCTGGGTTAAGTTTTCCGTACCAGTTCATATATTTTTTGTAAAGTGTTTGACATATGGCTTTGAAACTTTTATCACTTGTTTAGTATAATAGTCTCTATCTGTAGGAAAGAGTACATAACTCTATCATCTATTTTGGCTGAATTATGGCCCTTTTTGGACTTTGAAATTGGTTCTGTTTTCATACAAGCCCACGTTTTGTCAAAATTATTTGACATATGGCTTTTAAACTTTGAACACTTGTTTATCATTATGATTTCCATCTGTAGGCAAGCGTACATAACTATTTTGACTGAATAATGGCCCTTTTTGGACTTTAAAATTGGTTCATACATTGCCATTTAGTGCAAGACTTATCGAAATCAAAGAAATACAGGAACATTGTTTGTCTAATCTATTTATTTCTTTTGTCTGAATATCTGTGGAAATATTTTGACCCAATTCTTCAATCAATTCTCCGAATAGTTGAGCGCGCTGTCATCAGACAGCTCTTGTTTTTATTAGTTGCAACTGATGTGACTACAGGATATTTAAAATTAATTCTTGTTTTCAATGGAAAAAAGCCGTATTAGGTGTGTAAGTGACATCCTTTTCTTTTCAGCAAAAGAACGAATTCTGTTCAGACTTTCAAGATGTGATGAACCTCTACCCCCACCCCCTATACATCCTATTAAAGCCCCGGTACCAGAGATCAGCCCAATGATCATGGAGGAGAAGGGGGCAATTCTACATTTACTGGAGTCTGATCTTAATATGCTCAAGGAGCATGCTGGGTAATTAAGAAATGAAATGATTTTTTTTTAGTGTTTATGCAAAATGAACAACAGAATAGGGTCGGCGCGATTCATGTTTTATTTGCCGATCCTATTCTGTTGCTCTGAAAACCGAAAAAAATAGTTTCATTTCTTATATTTACATTATATTTCTTTCCCATTTGTAAACAAGATAATATTATAAATTGCACATATTTTGTGGCATTTAACATTAAAATCAGCTTCCCGGCCATTCTTTTCACCACATGGAACAACTGCGACTTCATCTAAGGAACGTTCTCCCTGACTATATGCGGAAGTCGTCAAAACAGCGGCCTGTTATCACTAAGCAGTGCTGACATAAATTGTGCGCTATTTGTTTTGCTGTTTTAAGAAATGAACGTCATAATTTTCAATGAAAAAGAATAGGGCGAATGTAAATATTTATATTTGACTTGATTTATAGCTAGGTCTGTATTTAACCTTCAAACTATCTTAGTAATCATTAAAGCAATAAACTTGCTCAGAATATGTTGCAAAAAAAATAAAGTTCATAAAAGGGCAAAACAAGTTTGCAAGATATTAATTAAGTTGCATCCTTGACTGTCAGTAAATGACACAATGTAGTTTTACCCAAGAAATGTCCCAAAAAGCATGAAATAAATGATTTGTAAATTTGTTGTTTATATATGAGATACTAATTTTTACACCCCCCCCCCCCCCATACACACACGTCGAAATTATATGCCACTTGTGGTAAGGTTGTATCTTCAATATCTGGTGTTCATTCAGTGAAAGATATTTCAATAATACATTTAAACTGAAAGAAACAAATATTCTCCATGTTTTTATTTCAGACAATTTTGTACAAGACTACAACACCACAAGGCCCTAGATGATGCATTTATTGACTTTGTGCCTGCACTCTACAAAAATATTAGGCAACAGGTACTAAATATACAGTTTTTTTGTGATACTGTGAAATAATAATCTTTGTTGGGGATGGGGTTATGGGAATGGGAGGGGGTAATTTTGAAGATTTCATGGTTGGATTAATGCATTAAATTAAATTCAAGTGAACAAGGTAAAATCCCATGTATTTTATTGTTGTTTTTTTATCTGTGAATTGATGTCCACATGAAATAGCCATTTTGCCTGAAACAACAAAATTGTTTGCCGCCAGAATTTGAACACAGTCATCAAAGGAAAGTACAAGTATTGTGCCTTTTTAAAAATACTTAGGCTCCGTTTAATGTATTGAATTACAAACTATATAAATCTTGTGTTCCCTTTGTAGATTCTATATCTGAGATAGGAGAAGACAGATATGTTGTTAAATGTGGACATTTTCTTGCAATATTATTTTTACAGGTGACCATCTCACTTAAGTGCACCAGTATGATTAACCCATTACACAGGTGTACAAAACCTGGTGCTGTCACTGTCTGGGTAAGTTTTCTTCAATACTGCATTATTAACCCTTACCCTGCTAAATTCTATAATGAACTCTTTCAGTTTGGACAGTACCATTAACTATTAAAAGGGGTGCTTACCAAAAATACTCTGACTGAATGGCGAACTGTGCAGATCTTGATCAGACTGCATGGTGTGCAGGGTGATCATGATGTACACTGGGTGCAAAGGCAGAATCAGTGGTGTCCAGCATGATAAGAGCTAAAACAAGTTTACTTTCATTTTGGAGAACCATTTTGTCAAGTTTATAGCAAGTTTCTTATTAATTTAAAGAGAATTCCTATAGTTTTTTTCCTTTCATAGAATTTTTTTAAATTCACATATATGATAGGAAAATTTGTGCTGAAAACAATGAACAAATAAAAACAATAGGTCAACAGGCTTGTTTTTGTGAAAAATTGTTTTGAACACACCCACTGTTGCTGAAACTGCCAGCGATTTTTCAACATTTTCATAATTTTCTGCTTTTTTTATAAATACCAACCAAAATATACATCCAGGCAGCACAATACGGTTTTTTCTTTTTACAGATTTTATTATACTTATTTGATATCATAGTCATATTTGTAATACTCTATCCTTACAATAATGGGTACAAATGAAAAAAAATATTGTTTCATATTTACTTTTGTAAACTTTTTTCAATGAAAAATACCCATAGTGAAGAATATTTTTTTTAATTTTGAAAAAACTCTTTCATAGAATTTTTTCTTTTTCTTCTTGTGTATAGATAATTGTATTGTGAGCATAAAAATGGCTAAAAATGTATGGGTCACCAGGCTAAATTTTATGTTAAGACCGCTAGAATACAACACCCGTTCGGACGGAAATGGCACGAACCTGGTCAAATTGATTACATGCATGTCTGCTAAAAGTTAAAAAAAGTTTTAAAAATTCTTAAATCTTTCTATAATTGAATACTAAATAATCTGAAAGGTGATATTGTCTTATCAGTACTAAGTCAATTATCTTACATTATATGAACAACACTGTCTTTGTACTAAAATGCGATGTGAAAACACAACCACAAAATAGCAAGATACCTGTCAGGCATGATACTTGTCAATACAACATAAACCAGTATCAACATTTGATTACTGATATAACTTATCAAAAATGTCATTTCATTCAAAATTCCTCATATTTAAGATTGTCTGTAACATGTTTCAACAAATGTTGACTTCAGTTCAGTTTTCCATAGAAAGTGTCGGCTGCGCAGAAAGATGCGCATAAAAAAACTATAGGAATTCCCTTTAATTCATTGTAAAAAATAAAGATCCTCTTGGAAATGGCCATTTACTGAAAAAAAACCATTAAAATCTGGAATAAAGTAGGATATAAGTAAGTAAGTAAGTAAGTAAGTAAATTTTATTATAATGACATTGTGTATATAGATATTGTAGGCTAGATATATAAGTAGAAAGTCAGTGTTAGTCAGTTATACTACTTACTCAAGTGAAGATCCTTCATTGACAACATTAAGAGGTACATAAAATTAATACACTTTCAAAATCACATGCATGTTGATAATAATTATGATAATTTGACTAGTACAATTTTTCTGCAAGTAGGTTGCTTTTTTGATATGTAGGCCTATAGCTGTGAGTAAATCCTTATACATTATAATATGTGTCATCTAAAATTGTCAGATAAATTTTAATCCAATGTATATGTTTAAAACTTCAGACTTTAGTTTTACAAGTGCATTATGAATGTGTGCATTGAATAACTTGCACTGTTCTGAATGTAGACACCACAGATGCTCATTGGATGTAAAAAAGAAATCCTTCACGTAAGCATACTTGTATGAATTTAAACCTGTAATATTGTTTTTATCTTTACGTTAAGGTTGAAGAAAAGTGGAATGATCCAATCAAACAGAGACAAGCAAATGAGAATAGGGCGGAGTATAAACAGGTGATGATTGAGTGTAAATTACCCCCTGCCCAGAACACAGTGATCTGTGCTGTACACACAGAAAATGCTATTACGTAAGTTACTTTCTTTTACAGATTACAATGATATCATTAATTTTTGTGGGGGACTGATTTTAGTGGATTTCATGCATCAGTCCACAAAATTTAATCCCAACAAACATTTAAAATTCCCATTCCTTTTATCTCCAAAAGATGAATTCCATGAATTAATTCATATTCCCACTAAATAGCCATTTCAGCTAAAACCACAACATTTCATGCCCTCAATATTTAATGAATTTGCAGTATTATGCATTCTACTGCATTAATAATGCTAGTAAGAAAGGATTGTATGAGGCTGAGTTGTGAATGTTGTTGACTTCAGTTACTAAATCTTATTACTGTTTGTTTAAGTCTCATCTAGAGATGTTGGTTTGGTGTTGGTTTCATTTCAAACCCATCAAAACAAAATTAAACCTACTTGAATAGGAACAGTTCTCCTTTTATGTATTGAACAGAGGGATAGTGAAAAAAACATGTTTAGTGTAAACTCAAAAGTGGCCAGAATAATTTCTTTAGCTTTGCTATTTAGGTTTAGTTTAATCATAACCTTACCCTGCTAAATTTCTATAATGAACTTGTCCATCTTTCAGTTTGGACAGTACCATTAACTGTTAAAAGGAGTGCAAAGCAGAAAGTTACTGGCTGAATTGCAAACAGTGCAGATCATGATCAGACTGCATGGATGGGCAGGCTGATCACGATCTGCATTGGTCGCAAAGGCAGAATCAGTTGTGTTCAGCATGATAAGGATTAAGACCGTATGAAAAATGATGCATAGTACAGGGAAGTTTTGACTTCACACTCAATCATGTGTTATTAGAATACAGTGTTACCTCTCTGCAGTGAACACAATTGGGACAACTAAATTGTGCTTGTTGTTAAGAGGTTGTTGCTCTGATGATGTTAATTATTTGGAAGATGATCATATGGGAAAGGAAACGTTTGCCCATGTAGAGAGTTTTTTGCTCCTCAGGGGTGTTATTAACAGAGGTTATACTGAATCGTTACTTCCATTTTTAGAGATTTTTTCAGGGGTTTCTATGGCCAAGTAGTTAAGGTAGCTGACATCAGTTTAGTTTAAACAGTATTTATTAGATATATCATGTACATAAATATATACAGTAACATTTACAATCAAAATGATGTAAAGGATCTGAAAACAAGTTTTCAGCGAAAACTTATATTAATTCATTTCCTCGACAGTAAAACATGTTGTAAGGATAGAGTGTAAAAGAGTATGGGGTTTGTCTATTTATTTGTTAGTTTAAACCTTTTATAGTTTTTTAGTTAGTAAAGTATGAACATTGTGAAAAAAGTTGAGAAATGCTGCTTGGTACTAAGAATGTGCTGCATGCGGCCAGTCTGCGCCAATGGTCACCCGCATGCACCGGTATGCCGGTCACGTGGAGAATCGCTTCGAGGCAACGATGTATTGTTGCACTTTAGTAAAGACCGATATATTATGAGTCGTTGTTAAGTGTTCGTTACCGCCAATTCTATCAACTCGATCTTTTCTGAACGGGAGACCGAAGTTAGGAATTTTAAGGTCATTACTGTCGATATCTGATGTAAGCCAAGTTTCTGAGAAAATCAATATATCATAGGATTGGGCTTCGATCTCGAGAAGATCTATTTTCGGACGAAGACTTTGAATGTTCAAATGCATTATACTAAGGCCATTTTTGAGAAGGTGTACAGATGAAGATGAACTAGAGAAAGAATTATCTGGGGTGTTTGGTCCCGGATTTGGATGAACATCTCCTGACAAACGTATTAAAGTAGCAATCCAAATTGCAACCAATGATTGATATAGAATCGATTCTATTTTTATCAAAACCATGTCAAACTGCAGAAACCTATATATAAACAATTCTGTGAATGTTAATGTAATGTAGCTGACATCAGATCACTTCCTCCTTACTGGTATGGTTTCAAAACATCTCTTGGGGTAGGAAATCTTTCATGTGAGGAAGCCCATCAATGTGGCTTGCCAAAAGCCAGTGATTCTACCCATGTGCCTGCCCGTGCCTGAAATAATGCTTGGAATGGACCTAGCTTCTTCCTCTACCATGAAAAGCTGGAAAGTTGCCATATGACTCATGATTGTGTCAGTGTGACATTAAACCCAGCAAAAACAATAACAAAAGAGATTTATTTTGTCACATCAAGTAAGTTTTAACTGTACTTAGACACATTCCCATTATATTACAGTATGTTGGTGAAGCTGTATCGAAGCAGCACAGACCACAGAAGAAGTCAGACATTGAATAGTATAGCGTGTAGTCTGTTCTTACATCTGAGTGACACCATTACACCTAGTATACTGAAATATCCTCCAACCAAGCAGTTCTTCTCATCTTGTATAGACATCTTAGGAAAGGTAATTCTCACATATTTAAACATTGTATTTATAATTTGTTCAGTTTATGAAGTGGAAAAATGAAAGCATAAATACTATATTCACAATCCATATGGGTTTCCTTCATTTAAACTTTATACTGGGTTCTCATTCAGATACCCTTAAATTTGTTGACTCCAAAGGCAAACTATTCCAGAAGCCACACTTCCTGATTGATCATGTTTGTTTACATATATCAAGTCATGTGAGTTTTAATTGACCTTGTCCTGTTAAACATGCCTTGTGACACAATCTACACATTTGCTGTTACAACAACTACAGAGGTATAGTCAGACATGTCTTAACCTTTATCCTGCTAAATTTCTGAAATGGATTGATCTGTCATTCAATTTGGGCAGTACCATTTATTATTTGAAGGGGTGTTCTTTGAACATTTACTGACCAAGTGCCGGCTGATCTTGGTCTTCACTGGTCGCAAAGGCAGAATCACTTGCCGCTAGCAGACTATAGGTTAAAGATTACCTGTTAATAGATACTACCTGAGCATTTCTTATTTAATCATTTGAAGTGTATTTCAACCTTGGAATTAACTCCAGCTGCCAATAAAAAGTTTTAGTTTGTACAAGTATGGTCTTTCTATATGGATTTTACATAAATGTATACAACACTAGATATAGATGTGTTAAAATGAGCCAGTAAAAGAGAAAACAAAACTTTAAATAGAAGTCTATGTATTTCTTACCCAAAATGACTGCTAAACAGCAGTTTATTTCTTAAAAGTAAAATTGTAATAGAGATAGGAAGTTGCATATCTAAGCATGTTTGCCATCAAGATGAGACATTTTGTGTCCAAGATACTATTATTGATAAATTGATATTTCTTCATGGCATTCTTCCAGAAATAAGAATAGCTAATGTTGGATCACACATCTGATACTTTGCTTGAGATCATTTTCCTTTCATTTGCATGTATTTCAGGAGTTTATACAGAGTGATCCTCAGCAGACTGAAGCTGTACTGCAGATGGCGCTTAACAGATCTGTGATAGGAGGGATGCTTGCACCTCATTTCAAACCCAACTTGTCCCCAGCTCTGTTTGTGAAAATGTATGGTGAGCTTGTAGGGGTTCTACAAGAGGACAGCAGGGACCAGAAAGGGATGAAAAGGCTTGGGAAGAAGGATCCTAAAGTTGATTTAGAGACTCTGTCTATGCTGTTGACAAAGGTATCATCATTTGATAAGTAAAATACAGTACAATGTACTACAAAAAACAAAATAATGAATAAATAAAATTAAGAACCAGTTTATACCTTGTGCTAGGAATAACTGATTTTGTACATTCACTCTGAAACAAGCCACAGATTTGAGACTTTTTGGAGATATATTTAGATTTTGAAAAATGTGAATAAGTTAGCATTCCCCAACATAGCAGTATTCTTAACAGAAAAAAATATTCACTGAGGAAGTTTAAAAGATAAATAATGAATAAAAATATATATTGCAGCCAGATCTCAGTAATGCTGACATCTTTTATATTGTTACTTTTAACATATTTTGATTTCATTAATTTAAAGTGATTTGTTGCTATTTAAATTTCAAAAATGTGAAAAAAATGTTCATTACATTGTGTAGGTTTCTACTTGAAAGGTATTTGATAATTTGTTATGAAGATGATGTTCTTGCTAATATGTGGTAATTACCATTATGTATAGTTTGAGATAAGGAAATGGCTTGAAGAATACAACCCAAGTAAACAAGAGGTGAAGAAACTGGCGGAGTATCTCAGCCAGGCATTTATGGCATGTGGTACTGATCCTAAAGACGGATATGCCATGGTTTTCAAGGTGAGTTATTGTCCACAGAATCACAGTCTGTTATTTATCACATGTGGTACTGATGCTAAAGATGGATATGCCATGGTCTTCAAGGTAAGTTATTGTCCAGATTATCTCAGTCAGGCATTTATTGCATGAGGTACTTATGCTAAAAATGGATATTGCATGGTCTTCAAGGTAAGTTATTGTACAGATTATGTTACTTATGCTAAAGAGGGATATTTCATGGTGTTCAAGGTGAGTTATGAGTCTTACATATTAGCATGCATGATAGGTAGAGCAGTAAGCATGCAATCAGGACCTTTGAAGGTTCAGTTCTTGGTCAGCCATGGTTATGTGCGCCCTAAAGTTGACTGAAGATGATACCCCTGATGTCATCTGTTCTCCACCTCTCATTCTTATGGGGAAGTTGTCAGTAACTTGTGGAGAGAAAGGAATCTAAGAGTGCTGGTTAGAACAACTTGTTGGCATATATATCAGAGATTCTATTTTGAACAACTGAGTTAAAACCAAAGCAGACAAACAAGTAAGGATTTAAAACTGAGTATGGAGACCAGGCCTTTCATGTGCAGCATCTGTGCATTTCTGAGCATATTCTCTTTACTGAAATTTGAAGCAGCCATATCGAAAGTTACATATGATATTGCAATAATTATTTTCTTTTAAGAGGTCTTTATATTACATGACAGTCATTAGGAGATTTATTAGGAAAAAAATTGTATATTAACCAATGGTAGTGTTTTTGTTGTTAAATTTGCTGGATATCTATGTCTATGATTTTTCAATACAAAGACTACTGTACATGTTCTTTATTGTAGATATATCGAAGCCATGAGAAGACACTGCTACGACACAAGTTTCCTCTTTACCTTCATGAGGTTCTAGCGGCACTACTCCAAGGTTTGTACCTACAGTAAAATACTGATCACTCAAAGTCACAAGGGGATTAGCAGACTGTTGGTAGTATCTGGGATTATAAGAAATCCAAACAGTTTTAATTTTTACTAATATATTTTAGTTTGATTGAGATGAAAGATTGGAGCTTATTTGAAACACTCTTGAGTCCGCTTTCTGGAAAAATCAGTACTGGTGTCATATGAGAAGTCATGATTGTGACACCTATTGAGTTTAAACCGCGACCCCAAAGTTGAATTGCTGCCACCATAACCACTAGACAATTGCTCCCTTTAAATGGATCCAAACATAGAATATGTAAGGAAAATTGCTGAGGACTACATAAATTACTAGAGTCTGTTGCTCAAGCCCGTGATTCTAGTAAGAGCTGTGTTTCATTGTTTTCATACATATACTGGTAAAATCATGCCAGATGGAATTAATCAAAATTTCATTGATGATCATAATTATTTGTCGTGCGTTTAAGTTAATACTTATGATGGCTCTGTCATACACTTTTGGCTCTGTCATACACTTTTTTGGCTCTATCATACATTTGTTTGGCTCTGTCATATACTTGTTTGGCTCTATCACACACTTTGTTGGCTCTATCATACATTTGTTTGGCGCTGTCATATACTTGTTTGGCTCTGTCGTATACTTGTTTGGCTCTATCATACACTTGTTTGGCTCTATCATACATTTGTTTGGCTCTGTCGTATACTTGTTTGGCTCTATCATACACTTGTTTGGCTCTATCATACATTTGTTTGGCTCTGTCGTATACTTGTTTGGCTTCATCATACACTTGTTTGGCTCTATCATACATTTGTTTGGCGCTGTCATATACTTGTTTGGCTCTGTCATACACTTGTTTGGCTATATCATACACTTGTTTGGCTCTATCATATATTTGTTTGGCTCTGTCATATACTTGTTTGGCTCTATCATACACTTGTTTGGCTCTGTCATATACTTGTTTGGCTCTATCATACACTTGTTTGGCTCTGTCATGCACTTGTTGGGCTCTATCAAACACTTGTTTGGCTCTGTCATACACTTGTTTAGTTCAGTCATGCACTTGTTTGGCTCTGTCATACACTTGTTTCATTTAAAACGTGTCGAGTGGATATGATTCTATTCAGAAATAAGATGGAGAGAAAATAAAGTTACCTTAATTTCTTTTGTTTTTAGCTCACCTGTCACAAAGTGACAAGGTGAGCTTTTGTGATCGCGTGGTGTCCATCGTCCGTCCGTAAACTTTTGCTTGTGACCACTCTAGAGGTCACATTTTTCATGGGATCTTTATGAAAGTTGGTCAAAATGTTTATCTTGATGATATCTAGGTCAAGTTCTAAACTGGGTCACGTGCGGTCAAAAACTAGGTCAGTAGGTCTAAAAAAGAAAAACCTTGTGACCTCTCTAGAGGCCATACTTTTCAATGGATTTTCATGAATATTGGTCAGAATGTTTACCTTGATTATATCTAGGTCAAGTTCGAAACTGGGTCACGTGCCTTCAAAAACTAGGTCAGTAGGTCAAATAATAGAAAAACCTTGTGACCTCTCTAGAGGCTGTATTTTTCATGGGATCTGTATGAAAGTTGATTTGAATGTTCATCTTAATGATATCTAGGTCAAGTTCGAAACTAGGTCAGCTGCGGTCAAAAACTAGGTCAGTAGGTCTAAAAATAGAAAAACCTTGTGACCTCTCTGGAGGCCATACTTTTCAATGGATCTTCATGAAAATTGGTCAGAATGTTCACCTTGATGATATCTAGGTCAGATTTGAAACTGGGTCACGTGCCTTAAAAAACTAGGTCAGTAGGTCTAATAATAGAAAAACCTTGTGACCTCTCTAGAGGCCATATTTTTCATAGGATCTGTATGAAAGTTGGTCTGAATGTTCATCTTTATGATATCTAGGTCAAGTTCGAAACTGGGTCAACTGCGGTCAAAAACTAGGCCAGTAGGTCTAAAAGTAAAAAACCTTGTGACCTCTCTAGAGGCCATACTTTTCAATGGATCTTCATGAAAATTGGTCAGAATGTTCACCTTGATGATATCTAGGTCAAGTTTGAAACTGGGTCACGTGTGGTCAAAACTAGGTCAGTAGGTATAAAAATAGAAAAACCTTGTGACCTCTCTAGAGGCCATACTCTTCATGACATCTTCATGAAAATTGGTGAGAATGTTCACCTTGATAATATCTAGGTCAAGTTCAAAACTGGGTCATGTGCCTTCAAAAACTAGGTCATTAGGTCAGATAATAGAAAAAACTTGTAACCTCTTTAGAAGCCATATTTTTCAATGGATCTTCATGAAAATTGGGTCATGTGGAGACAGGTGAGCGATTCAGGACCATCATGGTCCTCTTGTTTTAAGTTAATGTGTGATGTAATATCTATCTTACAGTTTGATCAAAACTGTTATGTATGCATACATAAACTCTGTTTTTTCCCATAATGACAATACACTGAAGCTTGTTAATTTTCAATGTTTTGTAGGTTTGTTTACAATCTTTTGTTTGCTTCAGGTTCATCAATGCAGCGTGTATGTGTTGAATGCTGGGAAGTCCTCCATGACAACTGTTTCCATGGCAACCAAACTGAGCAAACCCCTGAAAAGACATTCCAAGAAGTATCTACAAACTTATCTATAGAAGAGGTATATGTTGTTTTATGTCATTATACATAGTGATCTAATAGTACATGTTACAAGTGTCATAGGAATTTGAGCTACTGACTGCTTATCCAAAGGTCACATGTGCAAATCTTGGTGAAAAGGGACCTTAACCCCCAAGTCATAAAACTCAAGCTTCTGATTGGTTGTCTCTGAGAGTATTGTAAAATTGACCAGTGGTAATTATACATTTTTAGACTGGTTCTGTGTAAGTCCCACAGTGAATGTGGTGACTGGTTCTAGGAAACAGTCATCATGCCTTGGTGGCATAACTTAACTTAAATGAATATTCTGCAAAATATACTTTTGTTTGTTGATTTGTTACTCAGTTTGCTGAGTACAATTGAATTTTTTATCTGATTTTTAGCTCAACTTTCCAATGAAAGAAGTAGAGCTATTGCACTTGGCCCAGCACCGGCGTCACTGGCGCCGTTGGTTTAAGTTTTTGATAAAGTTAGATATCTCTGTTACTATCAAAGCTATTGACATGAAACTTAAAATGGTTATTTACTATCAAAGTTTACATCAGGAGAAACAGTCCCCATAACTTTGGTATGAATTTTGACAGAGTTCTGCCCAATTTTAACTTAGAATTCTTTGGTAAAGTCAAATATCTCTGTTACTATCAAAGCTTTTCACTTGAAACTTAAAACAATTATTTAATATCAAGTCTTCACCAGGAGAAGAGAAACAATCCCTATAACTTTGATTTGAATTTTGACAGAGTTATGCCCCTTTTAACTTAGAATATTTTGGTTAAAGTTTTATAAAGTTTTTACTAGCAAAGCTCTAATTCACAGTCAAGCACCGAGAAAAGTCAAGCGTGCTGTCTTACGTACCGCTGTTGTTTTGCAGTCTAATGAATTATAGGAATTTTGAATAGATAAGAGTTTACAATTTCTTGTGTTTTAGATAAGAAACATATTAGCATGGCTCGGACATGAGTTTATGCAGATGCGCTTGAATCAGAAAGAGGCTACGACATTCGGGATGTATCCGAAGTGGCAGCGTTATGTACCATACCTTGCTGCTTTCATGAGGGACCTTTCAAAATGTCTGGTTGATAAAATGTTGCCTAACCTGGCTGATGCACCAAATAATGAAGGTAAGTATGTACACACAATATCCCCTCATTCCTTGAAGTCCACCTCATTGTCTACACCTGGTACATATATAGATTTACCTTTATGTAAGGTACATCTTAAAATTTAAATATACAAAATGCAAAATTCCTTATTTGAATTTGTAAAATTAAATATTTTTGCGAGGCAAATTCAAGATCTGAATTGGTGCACATGGTGAAATATTCGCGATACATGGCCAGCTTGAGAAACATAAAAGACTGTAATATCTTTTTGACAAGTATTTACCTTGACAAATGAAGAAAGTAAAGAAAATAAATCCCTCTTGTAAATGTCTGGTGGGTTTTACAATTTTACAATGTTAGACACCCTTTCATAGATGATTTTGTTCTTATGTTTAGATATATGTCAATAAAAGGAATTTTTGTCCACTATAGATTTGCTGTAATTTTAAGGAGGGATCTTTGTCCAGTAGACACATCTCTATTATTCTGGTTTCAGGTTGTCTGTCTGTCTGTCCGTCTGTCCATAGACACAATCTTGTTTGCACCATCTCTCGTGTAGTTGTGCATGGGGCATGTTAGGTTCTTTCAGAAAAAAAAAAATTGCAGAGTTACGGGACTTTGTTTTTTGTTACTATACTATATACATAGACACAATCTTGTGCGCACCATCTCTCCTCATCCCCTTGACACAATTTAATGAAACTTCACACAAGTGATCAGTAACAACAGTAGTTGTGCATGGGGCATGTTAGATTCTTTCAGAAAAAAAAATTTGCAGAGTTACGGGACTTTGTTTTTAGCTCACCTGTCACATAGTGACAAGGTGAGCTTTTGTGATCTTCTGTGCGTCCGTCCGTTCGTGCATCAACAATTTCTTGTCTGCACGATAGTGGTTTCATTTATGATTTTATTTTAACCAAACTTGCACACAACTTGAATCACCATAAGATCTCGGTTCCTTTCTTGAACTGGCCAGATCCCATTATGGGTTTCAGGGTTATGGCCCCTGAAAGGGCCAAAATTAGCTATTTTGACCTTACCTGCACAATAGCAGCTTTATTTATGATTTGATTTTTACCAAACTGGCACACAACTTGTATCACCATAAGATCTTGGTTCCTTTCTTAAACTGGCCAGATTCCATTATGGGTTCCAGAGTTATGGCCACTGAAAGGGCCAGAATTAGCTATTTTGACCTTGTCTGCACAATAGCAGCTTCATTTATGATTTTATTTTAACCAAACTTGCACACAACTTTTATCACCATAAGATCTTGGTTCCTTTCTTGAACTGGCGAGATTCCTTTATGGGTTCTAGAGTTATGGCCCCTGAAAGGGTCAAAATTAGCTATTTTGACCTTGTCTGCACAATAGCAGCTTCATTTATGACTTGAATTTAATCAGACTTGCACAAAACTTGTGTCACCATAAGATCTCAGTTTCTTTCTTGAACCGACTAGATCCCATAATGGGTTCCAGAGTTATGGCCCCTGAAAGGGCCAAAATTAGCTATTTTGACCTTGTCTGCACAATAGCAGCTTCATTTATGATTTGATTTTAACCAAACTTGCACACAACTTGTATCACCACAAGGTCTTGGTTCCTTTCTTGAACTGGCCAAATTCCATCATGGGTTCCAGAGTTATGGCCCCTTAAAGGTCCAAAATTGGCTATTTTTGCTTTTGCAGCCATATAGAGACTTCATTTATGGTTTTATTTGATACAAACTTCCAAAATATCTTCAACAACAATAAATCTTAGATTCCATGACAAATCAGATCCAATCGTAGATTCCAGAGTTATTTTATATCTGATTACCTCCCCTGATTGTAATCAAAATGGATTTATATCAGTAAGTACTTTTAGGACTTATTTGAAATTTCATTATTGTCATTAGTTGGACTGAGACAATCAGGGTAGATAACTATGGACTGATTTTATGTCAAATTACCTCCCTTTATTTCAAATTAAAATGGGTATATCTCTGAAACTAATGAAGATACTGATCTGAAATTTCATTTATGTCAACAGATTTATTTGGTAGAGCCTTCTTTTGTTCACTTACAATATTTTTTTTAGCTCACCTGTCACAAAGTGACAAGGTGAGCTTTTGTGATCGCGTGGTGTCTGTCGTCCGTCGTCCGTCCGTGCGTGCGTGCGTGCGTGCGTCCGTGCGTCCGTAAACTTTTGCTTGTGACCACTCTAGAGGTCACATTTTTCATGGGATCTTTATGAAAGTTGGTCAGAATGTTCATCTTGATGATATCTAGGTCAAGTTCGAAACTGGGTCACGTGCCATCAAAAACTAGGTCAGTAGGTCTAAAAATAGAAAAACCTTGTGACCTCTCTAGAGGCCATATATTTCATGAGATCTTCATGAAAATTGGTCAGAATGTTCACCTTGATGATATCTAGGTCAAGTTCGAAACTGGGTCACGTGCCGTCAAAAACTAGGTCAGTAGGTCTAAAAATAGAAAAACCTTGTGACCTCTCTAGAGGCCATATATTTCACAAGATCTTCATGAAAATTGGTCAGAACGTTCACCTTGATGATATCTAGGTCAAGTTCGAAAGTGGGTCACGTGCCGTCAAAAACTAGGTCAGTAGGTCAAATAATAGAAAAACCTTGTGACCTCTCTAAAGGCCATATTTTTCATGGGATCTGTATGAAAGTTGGTCTGAATGTTCATCTTGATGAAACTGGGTCACGTGTGGTCAAAAACTAGGTCAGTAGGTCTAAAAATAGAAAAACCTTGTGACCTCTCCAGAGGCCATATATTTCACAAGATCTTCATGAAAATTGGTCAGAACGTTCACCTTGATGATATCTAGGTCAAGTTCGAAAGTGGGTCACGTGCCGTCAAAAACTAGGTCAGTAGGTCAAATAATAGAAAAGCCTTGTGACCTCTCTAAAGGCCATATTTTTCATGGGATCTGTATGAAAGTTAGTCTGAATGTTCATCTTGATGATATCTAGGTCAAGTTCGAAACTGGGTCACGTGCGGTCAAAAACTAGGTCAGTAGGTCTAAAAATAGAAAAACCTTGTGACCTCTCTAGAGGCCATATATTTCATGAGACCTTCATGAAAATTGGTCAGAATGTTCACCTTGATGATATCTAGGTCAAGTTCAAAAGTGGGTCACGTGCCGTCAAAAACTAGGTCAGTAGGTCAAATAATAGAAAAACCTTGTGACCTCTCTAGAGGCCATATTTTTCATGGGATCTGTATGAAAATTGGTCTGAATGTTCATCTTGATGATATCTAGATCAAGTTCGAAAGTGGGTCACGTGCCATCAAAAACTAGGTCAGTAGGTCAAATAATAGAAAAACCTTGTGACCTCTCTAGAGGCCATATTTTTCATGGGATCTGTATGAAAATTGGTCTGAATGTTCAACTTGATGATATCTAGGTCAAGTTCGAAACAGGGTCATGTGCGGTCAAAAACTAGGTCAGTAGGTCTAAAAATAGAAAAACCTTGTGACCTCTCTAGAGGCCATATATTTCATGAGACCTTCATGAAAATTGGTCAGAGTGTTCACCTTGATGATATCTAGGTCAAGTTCGAAAGTGGGTCACGTGCCGTCAAAAACTAGGTCAGTAGGTCAAATAATAGAAAAACCTTGTGACCTCTCTAGAGGCCATATTTTTCATGGGATCTGTATGAAAATTGGTCTGAATGTTCAACTTGATGATATCTAGGTCAAGTTCGAAACTGGGTCATGTGCGGTCAAAAACTAGGTCAGTAGGTCAAATAATAGAAAAACCTTGTGACCTCTCTAGAGGCCATACTTGTGAATGGATCTCCATAAAAATTGGTCAGAATGTTCACCTTGATGATATCTAGGTCAAGTTTGAAACTGGGTCACGTGCGGTCAAAAACTAGGTCAGTAGGTCTAAAATTATTAAAATCTTTTGACCTCTCTAGAGGCCATATTTTTAAATGGATCTTCATGAAAATTGATCTGAATGTTCACCTTGATGATATCTAGGTCAGTTTCGAAACTGGGTCACGTGCGGTCAAAAACTAGGCCAGTAGGTATAAAAATAGAAAAACCTTGTGACCTCTCTAGAGGCCATATTTTTCATGAGATCTTCATGAAAATTAGTGAGAATGTTCACCTTGATGATATCTAGTTACAATTCAAAACAGGGTCACGTACCTTCGAAAACTAGGTCAATAGGTCAAATAATAGAAAAACCTTGTGACTTCTCTAGAGACCATATTTTTCAATGGATCTTCATGAAAATTGGTCAGAATTTTTATCTTGATAATATCTAGGTCAAGTTCAAAACTGGGTCACATGAGCTCAAAAACTAGGTCACTATGTCAAATAATAGAAAAAACGACGTCATACTCAAAACTGGGTCATGTGGGAAGAGGTGAGCGATTCAGGACCATCATGGTCCTCTTGTTTTTAATTACTTCCGTTTTACGTTACTTTATATAGCTTATTTTTAGTAACTTTTTTATTATTGGCCATAGGGAAAAACAGAGACCACTTTTCTGTGGTACAACATGGATGGTACCTCCAATTTTTAGGTGCATTTTGACATATCTGTACCTTGTTAGAATTGTTTTTTCTTTTTGGTTAAATTTCTTCCCTTTGTTGTTCCTGTCCTTTGGACTTAAATGTTTTTACTGAGGACCTTCTTGTCCTCAAGTGCAATGATAACAGGTGAGCGATATATGGCCATCATGGCCCTCTTGTTTGTTACTATACTATATACATAGACACAATCTTGTGCTAACCATCTCTTCACATTCCCTTGACACAATTTAATGAAATTCACACAAGTGATCAGTAACAACAGTAGTTGTGCATGGGGCATGTTAGGTTCTTTCAACAACAAAAATTGCAGAGTTATGGGACTTTGTTTCTTGTTAACATACTATGTACATACAGTCTGCATATGCAATCTTGTGCATGCCTAATCTTCTAAACCCTTGCACACAATTTAATGAAACTTCACACAAGTGATCAGTACCAACCCTAGTTGTGCATGGTGCATGTTACGTTTTTTTAGCTCACATGTCACAAAGTGACAGTGTGAGCTTTTGTGATCGCACAGCGTCCGTCGTCCGTCCGTCCGTCCGTCCGTGCGTCCGTGCGTAAACTTTTGCTTGTGACCTCTCTAGAGGTCACATTTTTCATGGGATCTTTATGAGAGTTGGTCAGAATGTTCATCTTGATGATATCAAGGTCAAGTTCGAAACTGGGTCACGTGCGGTCAAAAACTAGGTCAGTAGATCTAAAAATAGAAAAACCTTGTGACCGCTCTAGAGGCCATATTTTTCAAAAGATCTTCATGAAAATTGGTCAGAATGTTCATCTTGATGATATCTAGGTCAAGTTCGAAACTGGGTCACGTGGGGTCAAAAACTAGGTCAGTAGGTCTAAAAATAGAAAAACCTTGTGACCGCTCTAGAGGCCATATTTTTCAAAAGATCTTCATGAAAATTGGTCAGAATGTTCATCTTGATGATATCTAGGTCAAGTTCGAAACTGGGTCACGTGCCTTCAAAAACTAGGTCAGTAGGTCAAATAATAGAAAAACCTTGTAACCTCTCTAGAGGCCATATTTTTCATGGGATCTGTATGAAAGTTGGTCTGAATGTTCATCTTGATGATATCTAGGTCAAGTTCGAAACTGGGTCAGCTGCGGTCAAAAACTAGGTCATTAGGTCTAAAAATAGAAAAACCTTGTGACCTCTCTAGAGGTCATACTTTTGAATGGATCTTCATGAAAATTGGTCAGAATGTTCACCTTGATGATATCTAGGTCAAGTTTGAAACTGGGTCACGTGCCGTCAATAACAAGGTCAGTAGGTCAAATAATAAAAAAACCTTGTGACCTCTCTAGAAGCCATATTTTTCATGGGAACTATATGAAGGTTCGTCTGAATGTTCATCTTGATGATATCTAGGCCAAGTTCGAAACTGGGTCAACTGTGGTTAAAAACTAGGTCAGTAGGTCTAAAAATAGAAAAACTTTGTGACCTCTCTAGAGGCCATATTTTTCACAAGATCTTCATGAAAACTGGTCAGAATGTTCACGTTGATGATATCTAGTTCAAGTTTGAAACTGGGTCATGTGCCTTCAAAAACTAGGTCAGTAGGTCAAATAATAGAAAAACTTTGTGACCTCTCTAGAGGCCATATTTTTCATGGGATCTGTATAAAAGTTGGTCTGACTGTTCATCTTGATGATATCTAGAATAATTTCGAAACTGGGTCAGCTGCAATCAAAAACTTGGTCATTAGGTCTAAAAATAGAAAAAGCTTGTGACCTCTCTAGAGGCCATACTTTTGAATGGATCTTCATGAAAATTGGTCAGAATGTTCATCTTGATGATATCTAGGTCAAATTTGAAACTGGGTCACGTGCCGTCAATAACTAGGTCAGTAGGTCAAATAATGAAAAAGCCTTGTGACCTCTCTAGAGGCCATATTTTTCATGGGATCTGTATGAAAGTTGGTCTGAATGTTCATCTTGATGATATCTAGGTCAGGTTCAAAACTGGGTTACATGAGCTCAAAAACTAGGTCACTATGTCAAATAATAGAAAAAAAATGACGTCATACTCAGTTCAAAACTGGGTCATGTTGGGACAGGTGAGCGATTCAGGACCATCATGGTCCTCTTGTTTAGATAAATATTCTGAATAGTTATGGGACTTCGTTTTTTATGCCCCCGAAGGGACTTCGGAGGCATATAGTTTTTGAACCGTCTGTAGGTCTGTCCGCAATTTCGTGTCCGGTCCATATCTTTGTCATCCATGGATGGATTTTCAAATAACTTGGCATGAATGTGCACCACAGTAAGACGACGTGTCGCGCACAAGACCCAGGTCTGTAGCTCAAAGGTCAAGGTCACACTTAGACGTTAAAGGTCATTTTTCATGATAGTGCATTGATGGGTGTGTCCGGTCCATATCTTTGTCATCCATGGATGGATTTTCAAGTAACTACGCATAAATGTGTGGCACAGTAAGACGATGTGTCGCGCGCAAGACCCAGGTCTGTAGCTCAAAGGTCAAGGTCACACTTAGACGTTAAAGGTCATATTTCATGATAGTGCATTGATGGGCGTGTCCGGTCCATATCTTTGTCATTCATGCATGGATTTTAAAATTATTGGGCATGAATGTGTACCACAGTAAGACGATGTGTTGCGCGCAAGACCCAGGTCCGTAGCTCAAAAGTCAAGGTCACACTTAGACATTAAAGGTCATACTTCATGATAGTGCAATGATGGGCGTGTCCGGTCCATATCTTTGTCATTCATGCATGGATTTTAAAATAACTACGCATGAATGTGTGGCACAGTAAGACGACGTGTCGCGCGCAAGACCCAGGTCCGTAGGTCAAAGATCCTAAACTTTAACATCGGCCATAACTATTCATTCGAAGTGCCATCGGGGGCATGTGTCATCCTATGGAGACAGCTCTTGTTGTTACTATACTGTATACATACAGTCTATATACATACAGTCCACATAATCATGCAATCTTGTGTGCGTCAAATTGCAATGTACTGTGTCAGTGCATGTGGGGGTACATTCATCACCTTTAGTGATAGCTCTAATTTTTAGCTCACCTGTCACAAAGTGACAAGGTGAGCTTTTGTGATCGCGCGGTGTCCGTCGTCCGTGCGTGCGTAAACTTTTCCTTGTGACATCTCTAGAGGTCACATTTTTCATGGGATCTTTATGAAAATAGGTCAGAATGTTCATCTTGGTAAATTCTAGGTCAAGTTCTAAACTGGGTCACGTGCCATCAAAAACTAGGTCAGTAGGTCTAAAAATAGAAAAACCTTGTGACCTCTCTAGAGGCCATAATTTTCAATGGATCTTCATGAAAATTGGTCAGAATGTTCACCTTGATGATGTCTAGGTCAAATTCGAAACTGGGTCACGTGCGGTCAAAAACTAGGTCAGTAGGTCTAAAAATAGAAAAACCTTGTGACCTCTCTACAGGCCATATGTTTCACAAGATCTTCATGAAAATTGGTCAGAATGTTCACCTTGATGATATCTAGGCCAAGTTCGAAACTGGGTCACCTGCGGTCAAAAACTAGGTCAGTAGGTCTAAAAATAGAAAAACCTTGTGACCTTTCTAGAGGCCATATATTTCACAAGATCTTCATGAAAATTTGTCAGAACGTTCACCTTGATGATATCTAGGTCAAGTTCGAAACTGGGTCACGTGCCGTCAAACCTAGGTAGGTCAGTAGGTCAAATAATAGAAAAACCTTGTGACCTCTCTAAAGGCCATTTTTTTTCATGGGATCTGTAGGAAAGTTGGTCTGAATGTTCATCTTGATGATATCTAGGTCAAGTTCGAAACTGGGTCACGTGCGGTCAAAAACTAGGTCAGTAGATCTAAAAATAGAAAAACCTTGTGACCTCTCTAAAGGCCATATATTTCATGAAATCTTCATGAAAATTGGTCAGAATGTTCACCTTGATGATATCTAGGTCAAGTTCGAAACTGGGTCACGTGCCTTCAAAAACTAGGTCAGTAGGTGAAATAATAGAAAAACCTTGTGACCTCTCTACAGGCCATATTTTCCATGGGATCTGCATGAAAGTTGGTCTGAATGTTCATCTTGATGATATCTAGGTCAAGTTCGAAACAGGGTCATGTGCGGTCAAAAACTCGGTCATTAGGTCTAAAAATAGAAAAACCTTGTGACCTCTCTAGAGGCCATACTTGTGAATGGATCTCCATAAAAATTGGTCAGAATGTTCATCTTGATGATATCTAGGTCAAATTCGAAAGTTGGTCCGTGCCCTCAAAAAGTAGGTCAGTAGGTCAAATAATGAAAAAACGTTGTGACCTCTCTAGAGGCCATATTTTTCATGGGATCTGTATGAAAGTTGGTCTGAATGTTTATCTTGATGATACCTAGGTCAAGTTTGAAACTGGGTCAACTGCGATCAAAAACTAGGTCAGTAGGTCTTGAAATAGAAAAACCTTGTGATCTCTCTAGAGGCCATACCCTTGAATGGATCTTCATGAAAACTGGTCAGAATGTTCACCTTGATGATATCTAGGTCAAGTTTGAAACTGGGTCACGTGCCTTAAAAAACTAGGGCAATAGGTCAAATAATAGAAAAACCTTGCGACCTCTCTAGAGACCATATTTTTCAATGGATCTTCATGAAAATTGGTCAGAATTTTTATCTTGATAATATCTAGGTCAAGTTCAAAACTGGGTCACATGAGCTCAAAAACTAGGTCACTATGTCAAATAATAGAAAAAACAACGTCATACTCAAAACTGGATCATGTGGGAAAAGGTGAGCGATTCAGGACCATCATGGTCCTCGTGTTAAGTTCAGTTTGCAGACTTCACCTACTTATTTCTATAAGAGAATTTCAAGAATGAACCTCAAACTCCAATGGAAATGAATATCTTTGGTCAAATATTTTGTATAATTTTTGTGGTAGTCTTTTCTGTCCATGCTAAACAGATTAGAAGATTCTTTTATTATCTAATGTTAAATTGTTGAATAAAACAAGGAGATAGACTTTTAAGGTTAAAAACAATCCACAATTTTGAAAACATAGCACCTGTAGGAAGACTGAAACTTGATTGCTGTATGAAGTTGATGTAAAGAGATTTATTTACTATGAAAATGCTTTGGAATTGCCTGCATTGATAAGAATGCATTATGTCACTTCACCGCGAGACTGTTGTATTGACTTCTTTATTAATGTGCAAGTTGTTTTGTACATAGGTGAGAAAGTAATATTCAAAGGTGATGTTGACAAAGTTTATAATTATGTCACTACAGCGCAAAAAGAGGGTGATGTTGACAAAGTTTATAATTATGTCACTTCAGTGCAAAAAGAGGATATCTGCTTCTTTATGTCAAAGAGTTACCCACTTTATGCACAGAGGTAACCAACTGCATGTATTATATTTGTTATTCAGGTATAGAGCTTGTCTGGCAGAGTGTACAGGAAAGTTTTGCACCCTGGTTACAGACTGTGGTGACAAAGAAAGTTGTCAGTCAGCCATGGATAGCTGGTGACAGAGACTCCGCTTCCCACATGGTCAAAGCTCTTGCACATTTTGTTGCATTTGCCCATCATAAAACTGAAGGTAATTCTAAATTTACTCAGTGACTTAAACGTTCCACATGTGTAGGTTTGATACTATGATAAACAATTTTAAAACAATTTTGAAAAAGGTTTGGTTCCTATTAAACATCTGGCTCAACGAGAATAATGCTGTTTTTGTTTTGTTTTACTGTCAAATCATTTAATTTTGTGGGCATGAAATTTTGTAGTTTTTACCAAAACAACTGTTTCGTGGAATTATGAATTTGTGGATTCTGACTTCTGAAAATAAAATGAATGTGAAATTTATTTGTTTGCTTATGGTTTGATGCAGCCAAGAAATACATGAAAACCAGTCCCCAACAAATATTTATTATTTTACAGTATTACACTTCCAATACTTATTGGGAAGTGAAAAATATTGGCAAGAATATATATATAATATATATATATTTGCATAAGCTCACAGACTGTGGACTTTTCAAGTTTGATTGAAAAAAAGGAATTTTAGTAGCATAATTTGTTTATTTCAGATATTCGTGGTAGATTTTACAGTGACTTCCTGTCTCTGTCATGGTTACATTTTGCAACTGTGTTATGTAAGCCAGACGTGTCAGCAGACGTTGTTTCTGTGTTCAACATGGAGTTTGTACAATTACCATGGAAACAGTTACTACCAAACATACATATTATGGAAACTATGGCAGGGGTGAGTTACTAAGTTCATTGTAATAGTTTCTGGAAATTATAAAATTACTTATTTACATAGCTGTTACATATGAACCTTCCTTCTCAAATTTGTTACATCCTCTCATAGTTTTTTTTTTATATATATTATAGCTTTTTAGCCTTTTTATTTTTACTTATATTAGGGAATGATATGACACAGGAATTGAAGAGACTTGAATATTTTATCAAGCATTTAAGTTTGATAAACAGTCAAGAGCCCTTAATTAATATCAACTTGAATATGGCTGGAGACCATATGAAACAGAATCCTCATTTGATATCATCTTGGCCTGTTGCGGCCGTATATGGACTTTTCAGTTTCATTAATATGGCTTGTGAACACAGAAACCATCAGACGTACAGATCCAGAAAAAGCATTTTGTTTCAATCTTTGCTGACTTAATCTTGCCTTCAACTGCTTGAGAGGGGCCTCCGTGGCCGAGTGGTTAACGTCGCTGACTTCAAATCACTTGCCCTTCATCAATGTGGGTTCGAGCCCCACTCAGGGCATTGAATTCTTCATGTGAGGAAGCTATCCAGCTGGCTTACGGAAGGTCGGTGGTTCTACCCAGGTGCCCGCTCGTGATGAAATAATGCACGGAGGGGCACCTGGGGTCTTCCTCCACCATTAAAGCTGGAAAGTCGCCATATGACCTATCATGTGTCGGTGCGACGTTAAATCCAAAAACAAAAAACATCAACTGCTTCAGAGAAAAATTGAAAATGTTATTGTTAATACTTTCAGTTGAAGGAACAAGGATGCAGCCTCGGGTTTAATCTTGTAGCAGATATCGTTGCTGTGATAAACTGGCAACAAGTGTCAAAGTGGTACGAGTCATATTTTGATCTCAACCACCAGGTCAGGTATGAGGGGTGTCTGTATATACTCCTTATCCAGGCATTTACAGAGAACAAACACGTCGAGGTAACTTTTAATTTTGACTTCGCAGAGCTTGATTATGCAGATAAGCTGTAAATATGGTAATATTCTTCTAAATATAAACCTTGTAAATTGATTACAAAACTGTTTTAAAAATTGCTGTGGGGTCTTTTCCACAAGATTCAGTAATATATATTTGATGGCAAGAACTTCCAAAATTAAGCATAAGGATAGCTTATCATGTTGATACAGTTTTGAGCAACTCTCACTTTTACCCTTTTTATGAAACTTCTTGAGATTGAAATACATCCTGTGACAAAGTAATGATATTTCAAGCAGAACACATAGTTGGGGTCTTATTTTTGAGTCAAAAGTTTATAGGCTCAATTTTATGTCCAAGCTATAACTGTGTCACCCATCAAAAGATTTTTGAATAATTAGCAAGAGATGTATTAAAGCCTAAATCATAGTTCTTAGTTACTCAGACCCTACGTAGACATTAATAAGTACTCAGTTTTACAACCTGGTTTTAAATATTTCTGTCAGATATGTCACTCTGATGACTTACATGTTTGTCAAATGCACTTCTTGTTAATGATAATATTTCTTTTGTGTTTTCAAAAAGACTGGAGTCACGTATATGACTGTTACATTTTAGAACCCAGATATTCAGCAGTTGTTATTACAAGCTCAGACATTCAAATGGAAACATCTGTCACCAGACCACTATAAGAATGCTGGTTCCTGGTTCCTGCAGTCAGGTGACCCTAAATGTCTGCTACATGGAAGAACTTCACCTGAAGCTTTAGGACTGAGGTTTGTATGATTGTAATTGTTTCCTAATTTTGCCCAACATTTTGACAGTAACAGTATATGTGGAATCCAGACAGCAGGCTAAAGGTTTAATAGGGAATTGATCTTACCGATTTTCGTCGCAAAGCGACGAAAATCGGGATCGAATCCCACTACGGTAACATACGAGGGTATCCAAACAACACATACTATCCAAATAAAAAAATATGGAGTTCCGGTTTAGACCATGGGCGTGCGACGACCCCGATGAAATTCGGGATATCACGGTCTTCGTTAATGTTAATAAGCGTCCGTCAGATCAGTAGGGGAAACGCAATATCCGCACAATAAGATGTCTGCGACCCGAAAGAATATTCAAAGTAAGCTGTTAATTTTGTTGCGTCAGAAGCTAATCAGCCGGTAACGTGACTACACTGATATAATTTGTGATACAAACATGCTTTATTCCATACTGAGTAGCATTTTGAAACGGCGACATTTTGAACATTTTTATATTTAGAGTGAGAGTGGATACACGTTACACTGGCGCCGACATTTTGAAAATTTGAGGAAACAAAAACATTCTCCAACGAGTTCTTCAGCTCGGGGAATGAGAGAATAGATTCACCTTTGTGTCGCTTTTCAGATCGTATTTTAATTCCTTTCCGGTACTTTAGTTTCTTTGAACTTCTCTGTTACTAAGCCTATATTGAATTTTTAAAATTAAGAAATCCGTGATTTTACTTGCAGGCATGACTGATTAATGGAATTATTTTACTTTTATATAGAATATGGACGGCACTCCAGTACAGCATGTGCATGGTTGGCCAGTTGACAATTTTAGAAACGTCAGTAACTAACTTTCCATTGTATAATAATAATGTAAACAAACACCCCACCCATAAATAGCATAGAAATTCCTTATTTTTTACATTTTTATTTATTCATCAATTTGAAATAGGCCTTTTAGATTATTATTTCTTAAGGCTCACTGCATGTATACACAGCAGTGTGCGAAATTCAGATTTGAATCCACTAGACCATTTGGGCTACCAGATAGGAAATTTTCCAAGCCTGACACTTAGTCTAAATAATGAGACCTGGAGTAGGCCGATATTACATTTTGATATTTTACGTTGTCTGTCTAGAGGAGGCGGATATCGACAAGTCAAAAAAAAATATATATTCAACTCTCGAGTACAATTATTTGGACTAGCCCGACACTAATTTCACTACCCCGAACTTTAACACCTTAAAATATAAAATACTTAATTTGCACCATTTAACATTTTGTAAACTATAACGCCCGATTTTTTTTAAGATCGCACTTGCCAATTACTGCTACTCGGACTTTTGACAATTTGCAAGATATAATAACGAGTGCTGAATACACATTTACACACACACTGATAGCATAATTTAAGCTCTGCCTACTGCAGGTACTTGTGAGAGGTGATTGTATTCAGCCAATTAGCGCTGTGATTACATCTTTGACACTTCGTGTTTGATTGTCAACACGTGAGAGTGCAAAAAAAACCACAACAATTCAATAAGCATTCCTCAGTCTGGACGATGCGTGATGTCTTCTTAGTGTTTATTAATGGAGATCATATGAAATCACCATGCTGTACGAGTTCGTTTAATTAGCATGATTTTTAAAACAAATTTATAGGAAAATTTAGTAGCCTGGTCGGGCTTGTACCTGCGGAAAATCGATAGCCCGAGTTGAAATTTGGTAGCCACAGGCTGTCGGACTACCGCAAATTTCGAACACTGACACAGTGATTGAGTTGAGCTTATGATTCTGCCGATAAGCTGTGCTCGGCCTAAATATAGGGAATCGGATCGGCTTATAGAAAAAAATATAGATTTTAAACAGGCTGGAAACATTGCCCAATCGGGCTTTCAACATAAAAACTAACATTTTTTGAAAAATAGTAAAGATATTTCTTTCCAAATTGGTTCATCTGTTCATATGACACAAATTGAAATAAAAAATAACTTGGTTGCCTTCAGTTTTGGTAGAATTATTTCCCCTTTTCAGATTTTTATGACGCATAATTTTTGAAGTCCAAAAAAATTATGTGTTAATGCATTACATTATGCTATTGGCGTTTGTTTCGTTTATTCCACACTCACTTGACACCGTGCAAATTGTCAACAGTCAGGATAGCGTTGATAAGTGCAACTTGGCGCAGACATGCAATTCGGCTCGATCTTTCTTTGGAATATATGTAATACTGTTTACATGTCCTACTGATACAACCACATTTTAAAATAAATTCTTATTGATACATCCACATTTTAAAATAAAGTCATATCTGATCCCTAACAAGTTTGTAATTACAAAAATACAGCCCTTAATCTGGAGTTCTGAAGCATGCTCAATTATTGGTCAAAATTATGAAGGAATTGAATTCAAACTGTTCCATAATGCAAGAGTTTAAGAGTTAGTCAGAACCATAATCATGCAGAAGATGTAATTACTTTCACAAATCACAGGCTCAAAATTTGGACTCGCTAAATGCAAGTCAATTCATGGAATGCAAGTTAAGATCAAAAATTCACACAATTATTTTGCAAATACAAATAATTTAGTCAAAATTGTTGCGGTTTTTTGTTAATGTTTGTAGATTCGCTTTCATTTGAGGATAACAGAAAACACAACATCTTATTTTGGTTAGCCATTTTTTATTGAATGGATTACTGATTATAAAGAAATGTAGAGGTCTATCTTATAATTAAATCTAGAATGCATCTTACTAATCGTACATTTATACAGTTGAATCGCTATTTATAATATTAGGTACGAAAATTTGCCTTGCCGTTAGTTTCAGCCAGTAATTAAGTTACGCCATCAATGATGCGTTCCGAATTACTTTGAAGGTTATTTGAGTTATAACCGAACAAAATTGTATGCCAGGAAAACCGTGCAAACAATATTGATGTTCTAGCATGATTTTTTAGGATATTCTAATTCTTAATTGAAAGTCTAAATTTGCAAGATGATTTCAGACTAAGCAACAAGAAAAAAAAGCTACATGCTACAATTTTTATGTTGGTCAAAAAAGTTAAACTGAAGCCGCTCACATTACTTTTTGGTCCGATGCATTCAGTTCCTGTTCTCCTAGGAATCCCCAGTCAAGCATGTCCCCAACAATATGATGAAGTATTTTGAGGGTATGAGCTAGACCAGTTGTTTTATGGTTCAAAATTCAGCTTTAAGTTCAGGCATGTGAAATTGGTGTCAAGCTTTGAAAATTTTCTATCTGGTTGCCAGCATGGGTTACATTTAAATGTGTTAAATCAACGATGATGCCGCATAAGCATTTGAAATTGATGCTTTAGAAATAAAGAAATGGACTAATAAAATAATAGTTATTTTCTTCAATCTTCTACGAAGTGATCTCCCTTACCTATAGGTAAAGATTTCTGAAGTTGAAGGGAAGCAACTCTTTCGTGCAGTTCGACTTTTCTTAAAATGACCGCCCCAGTCCAGATAAGAAAAGTCATATTTGGAAAGTTATTATTTCGTACAGTTAACAAGAATAGTTTAGTATATTGGGTTAAAAGCTATAATTTTCTACACCCTGTTTACACACACATTTATTTCAGCCAGATTTTTACTTAAAAAATGTCCATAATTCCACTTTAACAAATTTCTCCCGCCATGCCAATGATATAATTGGGGTCATCTTATTGGCATGAAAATTGAAAAACTGCGAAAAGGATATTAGCTCTTAGACCTTTGAAATTTCAAAACAGCTGGTTGTCCATGTTTTCTTAATTTGCTCCCTTTTCACTTTTTTCAGGCATCTTGGTCTATTATACAGAGTATTGTTGTACTGCTCCAGAGTGCTTGTTGACAGACTGAAACCACTTGCTTGCGGCTCATAAGGTATTTCTATCAATCTGTTTCTTTATTATATAGTTGCAGCTGTTGGAAGCAGTTTCAATCATTCAAAAAGTATGATATACTGTATACTAATTAGTATTTGTGTGAACAGATTTTTGCGATTGAGTCAGTGCATAGAATCAAATATCAAGGAACATTAGGCGTAAAAAAAATTGTCTGTTTCCTGTATCCTGACCTACCATAAATTTTTGGCCCGACCCTAAATGGACGGTCCGTCCGCCTTTGTCTTTGAGAACATTTTTTTCAACTTTTTGATAAAAAGTTGCAAAACTGCACTTTTTATGCTTTAAACATGGACAGTGATGTTATAAATCAACTTACTGATGCTCTAGAGGCATAACCCCCCCCCCTATTTTTTATTTTTTGACACAAAAATAATTTCCAAAAAGTCTCCCTAAAAATAATTTCAAAAAATCCAAAGAAAAAGTTTTTCCGACCTACCTAACCTAATTTATTTTAGCATGTTACCGGAAACAATTTTTTTTTTAGACCTTAGTAAAGACTCCATTTCATTTTCTTGATGATAAAGCATTTCTGGACAAAACCATAAAATTTAATACATGTATGCAAATTTAAACAATTATTAGCTCAATCACCTGTCACAGGGTGACAACATGAGTTGATGTCCGTCATATGCCAACAATTTGTAAAAAATCTTCTTCAGAACCTCTGGGCAGATTTACACCAAACTTCACAGGATGATCTTTGGATGGTCCTCTTTCAAAATTACCCAAAGAATTTAATTCCATATAGAACTGACCGGAAAGAAAAACTTTGAAAATGATTTCTTGTCAGAAATTGTTAGCCGGCAGGGCTTTTCATCCTTATATTTTCCCAACATCCCAAAATGAAAGGTAACATTTCCCAAAAATCACATCAACAAATAGTTTAATTTATGACTGGAGGAAGGGGTTCTCAGATATTGATTTTTTAGCTCACCTGTCACTTTGTGACAGGTGAGCTTTTGTGATAGCGCGGCGTCCGTCGTCCGTCCGTGCGTCGATAAACTTTTGCTTGTGACCACTCTATAGGTCACATTTTTCATGGGATCTTTATGAAAGTTGGTTAGGGTCTCTTTTTATCAATTTACAATATTTGATTTTCTGTTTTACAGGTTCACTTCTTGAGAGCAGGCAGCTACAAAATGGAAGGTCAACAAATCCAGTATACTTGAAAAGCAAGAAAGAAACACCAGCAAATATAAAAAGACAGAAGAACAAGGGAACTTAAAAAAAAACTTTTAAGGATAGGAATTCAGGATTTATTTAGAAACTAAATTTATTTTGAGAAGAGCAGTGTTTGACAAAGCTCAGTTACTTTAAGAGATAATGTATTATCACATTGGTTTTGTTATTGTCGAGCCCGCTTGTGGAAGCGAAGACATAGTTGTCCAAATGTCTATTCGGCATATGTGCGTCCGTCCGTCCGTCCGGATTTGTTTGTCCGGACCATAATTTGGACATGCATGGAGCAATCTTGTTTTTATATATGGTATGAATGTTAACTTCAGTGAGACGGAATGTCATGCACAAGCCCCAGGTTCCTATCTCAAAGGTCAAGATCACACTTACAGGTCAAAGGTCAAATTCAAAAATGACTGTCTGGAGCATTTCTTCTTCATGCATGGAGGGATTTTGATGTTACTTGGCACAATTGTTCACCATCATGAGATGGAGTGTAATGCGCAAGAACCAGGTCCCTAGGTCTAAGGTCAAGGTCACACTTAGAGGTCAAAGGATACAGGAATGACAACTTTGTCTGGAGCATTTCTTCTTCATGCATGGATGGACTTTGATGTAACTTGGCACAAATGTTCACTACCATGAGACGGAGTGTCATACGGAAGAACCAGGTCCCTAGGTCTAAGGTCAAGGTCACACTTAGAGGTCAAAAGTCAGATACAAAAATGACTTTGTCTGGAGCATTTCTTTTTGATGCATAGAGGGATTTTGATGTAACTTGGCACAATTGTTCATCATCATGCGACGGAATGTCATGCATAAGATCCTAGAATTACTTCCCTTTGTTGTTACTAATACTATAAATAGCTTACATTTGTAACTTTTTTATTACTGGTCGTAGGGAAAAATCGAGACTACTTTTCTGTAGTACACCATGCATGTTACATCCAATGTTTAGGTGTATTTTGACCTATCTCTGCTGGTGCGGATTTTTGTGTGGACTTAGAATTTTTTTTATATATTTTTTTTTTTTTAAATTTTTTTTTTAAAATTTTACGTTCCTTTGTTATTACTGTAAATAACTTATATTGTAACTTTTTGCAATCTCTTTTATTTGGCATAAATGTTTGCCTCAATGAGACAAGGAGTGTCATGCACAACTCCCAGTCCTTTTGACAGTTGGCGGGCTTGACATATTGCCCGTGGGTATCTAGTTCTCATATTTTTCATGAGATTTTAAAGAGAATGTTCTGTTATACCCCCATGTAGTAAGCTTGTTTGTCTTTCAGTCAGTAGGTTTTCATGGCTTCCAGGTGATAACTCATGAAAAGCTTGACCGCTTTAAATATTTTTTGTACATAGTTACAGGTCAAGTTCGACTTTGGGGTCAGTAGGTCAAAGGTCAAGATAACTTGCAAACGCTTTGGCCTGTGATCATAGCTTTTGTAACACAGGTGTAACATGATAAAATACAGGTTGTTTGAATTTGAGGTCAATAGATCAAAGGTCAAGGTCACAGTGACCTTGAACAGTTGAGCCGTTTCCGAATGATAACTTGAGACCTTGAGCCTAGGATGATAAAGTTTGGTACACAGGTGTCACATCATGAAATACAGGTCAAGTTTTTTTTTTTAGGTCAGTAGGTCAAGGTCACAATAAAGCAAAACAGTGAAATGTTTTTCAGATTATAACTTGAGAATGCTTGTGCCTAGGATCATGAAAATTGTAAGGAGGTTGATTATGACCAGCAGGTGACCCTAATGATGTTTAGGTCACAGGTCAAGGTCATACTGACCCGGTTCTTTAAATGATGCACGGAGGGTACATGGGGTCTTTCCTCCACCATTAAAACTGGAAAGTCGCCATATGACCTATCTGTGTCGGTGTGATGTTAAGTTCAACAAAATAAATAACTGTTCTTTAAAACGGTTTTTGGACAATAACTTCAGGATGCTTGGGATGAGAAACACAAAATTTAGTACAAGGTTGGTTTTGACCAGCAGATTACCTGTATTGATTTAGAGTTCCAAAGGTCAGGATGACCTGGAACATTTAAACCTTTTCCATACAACAACTTGAGAACACTTTGGCGGAGGATCATGAAACTATAGAGATTGAATTTGAGGTCATTAGGTCATAGCTCAAGAAAAGGCTGCTTTGATATTGGCTTAGTTCTGTGATAAGGCCATATTGTAGAGTATAATTCTTCACTCCTGTGACAACTCTAGCGTTTAGCTCACCTGAGCACAAAGTGCTCAAGGTGAGCTTTTGTGATCGCCCTGTGTCCGTCCGTCGTCAACAATTTGACTGTTAACACTCTAGAGGTCACAATTTTGACCTAATCTTTATGAACTTGGTTAGAATGTTACCCTCAATAAAATTCTGGACACATTTGATATTGGGTTATCTTGGATCAAAAACTAGGTCACCAAGTCAAATCAAAGGAAAAGCTTGTTAACACCGTAGAGGTCACATTTAAGGCTATATCTTCATGAAACTTGGTCAGAATGTTAATCTTTATGATCTCAAGGTCCAGTTTGAATCTGGGTTATGTAGGGTCAAAAACTAGGTCACTAGGTCAAATCAAAGGAAAAACTAGTTTACACTCTAAAAGCCAAATTTATGACCATATCTTAATCTTAATGAAACTTTGTCAGAATTTTAATCTTGATGATCTATAGGCCAAATTAAATCTAGTTCAGGTGGGATTAAAAATTAGGTCACTAGGTCAAATCAAAGGAACAGCTCGTTAACACTCCAGAGGCCACATTTATGACTGCATCTTCATGAAACTTCACCAAAATGTTAATCTTGATGATCTTTCAGTCAAGTTTGAATCTGGGTCATGTGGGGTCAAAAACTAGGTCACCAAGTCAAATCAAAGGAAAAGCTAGTTAACTCTTTAGAGGCTACATTTATGATCATATCTTAATGTAACTTGGTCAGAATGTTGATCTTGATGATCTTTCTACATCAATATGTCAGGTGAGCAATACAGGGCCATCATGGCCCCTCTTGTTTATTTGTTCTTGTTGTAAGAGAAATTTGTACATTTTAGAATACAGATTACAGCAAGTCACGTTTCTTTATTTTGACAATACTTATTTCAAAGCCTGACAAAAGCATCCAGTACTGTTTTTAAAAGTTGTTATTCACAGTTCAGCTATATTTCATGTATGGATAAAACAAGTTGTGTGATCTGTGATCATTATAAATGTGTATACAGATAAAATTTAAACATGTGAACAGTTTATTCAATAAATAAAGTGTAATGCAAGTCTTTTTGATGTGTATATAAAAACAAAATTAGGATTTGTTGTACGAGTAATTTCAGAATTACAATTAACACAAATAGAAAAAACCAAGCCTGCACAAGAAGGCTAATATATCTCCCTAGACTGAGCTCTTAACCTGCCGTGGTGCAAATAGATTGTTGATGTGTGTCTTTCTGTTAAGTCTTGTTAACAGTGAGTTGCAATCTATTAACTTTTCAGTTTGTATGATTTTTAGCTCACCTGGGCAAAGTGTGAGCTGTTGTGATCACCTTAAGTCTGTCATTGTGCTTCTCAACAGTTTGCTTGTTATTAAACACCCTAGTAGACAGTTTTTTTTTAATGTTAAAGGGATGAGTTGAAGTCTGATAGATTCCCGATTGAGGCAGTGCCTTATTTCATATTATTTGTTTAAAGGTTGACTTTCCTGGAGTTTTCTATGCCTCGTGAAAACGGGAGCATATGGATATCTCATTTTCTGTCTTCGAGCATGATTTGTCAATCTTCTCTTTAGAATTCGTAATTCATTTTCAGGCAAAAATGGAAATCTATGTAAATTTTTATTATGCCCCCGGCAACTACTGATGCAGGAGGCATATAGTGATTGTCCTGTCCGTCCGTTCATCGGTCCGTCTGTACGAGGTTAACCAAATGGGACCGTTTCATCTAGCATCAATACCCCTTACTAGAATGACTTGATACTAATGCGGATGTAACCTGTGACCATTCCTATCTTCAGACATCACCTGACCTCAGTTTGACCTTGACCTCATTTTGGACATAGGTTGCTTTATATGGGCCATCTCTTGGTTAACAAATGGGACCGTTTCGTCTAGCATCAATACCCCTTACAAGAATGAATTGATACTAATACAGATGTAAACTGTGACCATTCCTCATCTTCAAACATCACCTGACCTCAGTTTGACCTTGACCTTGACCTCATTTTGGACATAGGTTGCTTTATATGGGCCATCTCTTGGGTATCCAAATGGGACTGTTTCGTCTAGCATCAATACCCCTTACAAGAATGAATTGATACTAATACAGATGTAAACTGTGACCATTCCTCATCTACAAACATCACATGACCTCAGTTTATCCTTGACCTTGACCTCGTTTTGGATTTTTGTACAAAATCTATCGACAAGGATGCCACCGGGGGCATCAAGCGTTTATCGAACACAGCTCCATGTTTATGACATTTTTTGGCTCTGAGATCAAATGAAGGAAAGAATTTTGAAGGGTACGTTTCCTATGAGTTATTGCCCTTTGTTGTTTACCATAAATATCATTATAGTGAGGTCGTAGTATTATAGTAGAGGTACATGTATATCACTGTATTGTAAAATCATGGAGTATAAACTTACTGAAGGGGACTGCCAATCCACAGGCAACACTATTTGCTTTATGTCTGAAGGTCTTATTTCATGACATTATAAGTTTCATAAGCAAATGTGACTGGTCAAACAGCACTAACTCTGGACTGGCAGTATATATATAGGAGTAATGTAAGACTGTGACATTATTTAATGTTGTAGTCATGAAAGTTTGTGCTTTAGGCCAAAATGGCTATTCCATGGGGAAATAAATTTGTGAATTTCAACTGTTGAACATGAAATAAGTGGGAATTTTATTACTTTATTGGAATTTAATTTTGTGGATTGACTCAAGCAGGAAATCCATGAAAATCATTCCCCCATGATAATTAATGATTTTACAGTAAAACATACCGTCATATTTGGGTACACTGTTTTGACTCATTTCTGGTCTAAATGAGTTGCCTTAAGATATTTATTATGTTTGAAACCAAATAAGTTACTTTCACTAATGGAATGACTGTTTCAGGCTGTTGGAATCAGCTTCAGGATTTACCACTGAGATTTCCATGATATGGTCGGAGGCGTGGAGAATCAAACGTCTGTCCTACCTTCACTGTGTTTCCTCTCTCATCTGCCAGTGTACATACCTCCCAGACTGGGATACAACACAGCTGTCAACTTTCATCATCAACTTACTTACTGAGACAGAGACTGTTGAATCTGCAGGTATACCAGTCTGTGTTTCTATATTTAGTAACTCTGGTTAGAAATTCTGGAAAGTAGCTGTTTGTTTTTTACTCAGATACATCAGAATCTGATACATTACTCAAGTAATTATGAATACAAGTCTAGTTTAGTATTTAGTTTTGGGCTGTCATCTGTTCTTTGTGATTCCATGGCAGAGTTGTCAAAGTGGACCTGTCACCGTCATTATTTAAAGCATAAGAGTGTTACTTCCCATTTACATGCATGCATGCAGTAATGTCTGCAGGTGCACATTAGATCTTACTCCTCCATTAAAGCTAGAGGAAAAGATCAGGAAAATCTAAACTTGGTAGTCTGTAAGAACATCTATAAAGCACAATGGTGAACATGTTGCAAACTTGTAAGTTATGATGACTTCAAGAATGCATAGGCTAGATTTATTTGAAATATAAACTCCTGTGGAATCAATTACCAGTAATTTTGGGGCATGAAATTATGTGGTTTTAGCCATATAGGCTATTTCATGGGGGTATGAATTCATGGATTTCAATTTTGAAGACAAGATGAATGGGAATTTTACATGTTTTTTGGAATTAATTTTGTGGAATGACATACTTCTTTCATGAAATGAAGTCTTTGGACAGTAGATCATTATTTTTTCATGTCCCAACACATAGGTAAAATATGGTAGCCTCTAATAAATATCAATGACTTTACCGTAAAAGCTGTATCATCACTCTATCCCTTCCTCCTGTATATTTACAGTTCAAGATCCTCACACAAGACTAGAGGAGAGTACAGACATGATGAAGGAAATACTCAGTCTCCTGAACAACAGTAATCCCGAACATCAGGGATCAGAGATTATCTTGAAGACGATATTAGAATGGTTACAAGGATCTCCAAAGACGATTTTGCTGTCTCCGTGTATTCATGCTGCCTCAAGAAACCTCGCTTCATTGACATACATGGTCCAGATTGTGGAACAATGTATACATTTATCATTTGTGTCAGGTAAGTAAGACATTTTGGCATACTTTAATTGGGGAGAGAATTGTTAAGCTGTAGCAATAAAAGTATGTGCGTGTGTGCAGAGTTGTTGATTTAAATGGGTTAGACACTGACCTAGAGTAGGATCTGTGCAAATATCAGTCCAGGAACCAGTGTCTTGTTACACACAAGTAAGATTACTGTGATCTTTAACAGCAACCGTGGTTGATCAGCAGTTAGTAGGATTAGGCCTTGATTTTCTGTCTTCATTAACTCAGTTGTGAACTGCATGGAATCTTTTATAGGTCATTGATCATTTCATTTACGTTTAAATGACAAAATGTTTTCAATGGTGAGCACCAACTAACTGTAAAGGATGAAATTTTCTCAGTCTGCTCAGTATAAAATTTGAAATAGAGTTGTTTAATCAGTATAATGTTGATTAACCCTTACCCTGCTAAATTTCTATAATTAACTTGTCCATCTTTCAATTTGGATAGTACCATTAACTGTTAAAAGGGGTGCTTACCAAAAAGATACTGACTGAATAGCGAAAAGTGCAGACCATGATCAGACTGCACGGATGTGCAGTCTGATCTTGGTCTGCACTGGTCGCAAAGGCAGAATCACTTGCCACCAGCAGGCTAAGGGTTAAATAGCAAAATACATTTGCATTTATCTGGCTTGTTTTTTCAGACGGTCACATGCATCAGTCAGGTGACCCATGGAACAGTGTGCTAGCAGCTGTACAGATTCCCGAGTTAAATGTTACAGAATTCTTCCAGACTTGTCAACAAGAGTCCTCCTATCTGTTGTTGTATTGTTACGTGATACAGAGAATACCACTGTGTCAGTCCCTGCCCGAGGAACAGGGGGTCATTGAGTTAGTTCTTGACTGGACTGAACATGCAAAGCCAAGGTAAGATACAAGACTGTGCCAGTTGGTTTTAGTAAAATGCATTATGAGAACATTTAAAATTGTCAAACCCTTGAAAAATTAACTGGTTCTCCACAAGTTATTTACAACTTCCCCACATGTTTCTAGTGGAATATGAGAAATCACATTTGAAGTCAGTTGTCATAGAGAACATAGTGCTTTTTTCATGATAAAAACCTACATCATACTGATCTGAACACTTATTCTTTACCTATTTAGCATAGCAGGAAGGCCTGTTATTTGTAAAAACATCAGGTCACCTTTTTATGGACAGTGTACTATTTTAAGGGCAATTTTGTATGGAAGACACATTCCTGCTTCTGCACCTGATAATATCCTTGTTATATTTACAGTTTGGAGAATGAGAGTAAATTGTTACTGTGGTGGCACAAGGTTCTAGAGTTAATACTTCGTCAGATAGATTACGGACGTGACTCCGCCTCCTGTGTAACTCTTCTCAAGAAGCTTATCCACAAAATTCAGGGGTTTGGTGAAGACAGGGCTTCTGCTGGACTTCTAGGGGCCATTGGATTTGGGAAGAAGTCAATGCTGTCAGAAAAGTATGTCAGTTGTTAGGTTGACTGTTGTACGCTGGTACTTCTGAATCCACCATTGAGAATGGATTGAAACTTCACACACCTGCTCATTATGATAATATAACAGGTTCCATAACTCTGCGTTGCATTTCTACAAAGTTATGCCCCTTTTTCAACTTTTGTATGCATTTCTTTAACTTGCTTTCATGGCAAGGCTGTTGAATTGTCGAGAGTTGCTTTCCTCTAACAGCTTTAGTTCTTTTGTCAGTATTAAATGTTTATTTTTAATAAACAGTTTATAGTAATTGACTGTACAAGACAAATGTAGGTATGGCATCATTTTCTAGTTTTCCTTTTTAAAACTAAAATATGAGCCGCACCATGAGAAAACCAACATAGTGCATTTGCGACCAGCATGGATCCAGACCAGCCTGCACATCCACACAGTCTGGTCAGGATCCATGCTGTTCGCTAACGGTTTCTCTAATTACAAAAGGCTTTGAAAGCGAGCAGCATGAATCCTGACCAGACTGTGTGGATGCGCAGGCTGATCTGGATCTATGCTGATCACAAATGCACTGTGTTGGTTTTCTCATGGTGCGGCTCAAATGAATTGCATTATAATGTAATATTTCAGTATGGTAATTTTAAACTGCAGGTTTCGTGTGTGTAGCAGGGCAGTGGTAGCGTTCTGCAGCAGTCAGGTTGTCAGCGATGATAAACTCCGCCTCTTACCAACTGACCCAACATCTACTCTTTCAACAGCTAAACAGGATATTGGCTATTTGCTGTCAATCAAAACCAATAAGAAGTATCAGCCAATCAAAACAGAGGTGGATATGGCATGTGACTTTGTAACCAACCAATCAAAATGCCTGAGAGATGTACTAGATCTTTTAAAGTTACTGAAGGGAAGATTTTATGCTGACAAGGAGTATTTGTCTGTGATTTAAAAAAAAATATTATGTACAGTAAATTACTGATCACTCAAGGTCAAATGGTGATGTGCAAAATGCTCAAGTTGTTCAGGGTTTTGAATGACCAAAACTTAGAAAATATCAGGAAAATGACTGGGTACCATATGAATTGCTTGAGTGATCCAGCATGCTTGAACCATTGATTCTTGAGGAAGTGTTTTCACTGAACATTTGTATATTTCTTTAACATTGTTGATTAAATATAAACAGTAGTGATAAGACCTGAACTAACTTGTTAGTGAGCTGCGCCATGAGAAAACCAACATAGTGGCTTTGTGACCAGCATGGATCCAGACCAGCCTGCGCATCCGTGCAGTCTGGTCAGGATCCATGCTGTTAGCTTTCAAAGCCTATTCTAGCATAAAACTGTTGTTATTGTCACATTTCGGAGGTGTTTTAACAGGAGAGAAAACGTGTGTTAACAGAGAGATTCTCGCGCTCACGTGCTGTTATAACACCTTTTTATATATGCGAGTTCCGTGGCAAAGCGTAAACGTCATTTGGCCCCAAAATGGATAATTCAAAACGAAATGACGTCAACGTAAAAATGGCTCAGACATTCCCGCGCATTTCATGGAAATTTAATGACGTTGAGGTAGGATGTATTCATTTATTAGTATTTTTTTCGCGTTTTATGCTAGAATAGCATTAGCGCATATTCATTTCGTGTTATAACATCTGCAGAATCCCTCGGGATACGTTGGTACCCTCGCCCTAACGGGCTCGGGCACCAACCAATCCCTCAGGATACTGCAGATGTTATAACACGAAAAAACATGCGTTATCCCGACATTGTTATTAGAGAAACCGTTAGCGAACAGCATGGATCCTGACCAGACTGCGCAGATGCACAGGCTGGTATGCATCTATGCTGGTCGCAAAGCCACTATGTTGGTTTTCTCGTGGGGCGGCTCAGTTGTTGTTGTTGTTGTAGATTTTTATAAGGAATCAAGATGTGATAAATGTATATAACGGTTATCCTGGAACATTGATGAAGAAATGTTTTGCATAAACTCTTGTGTATTATGTAATGCTGATATATTAGATTACTCTGATATTAACCTAAGCATTTTTGAATTACATGAATATCTTAATCGTTTGCATTAATGCAAAAAGGTACCATAACTTTCTTTAATTATCAGCAACTGTTACCTTTCTGCATTAATGGGGTGAAATGGTGACTGTTTTTCTGTCACATTTTACTCTCTAGTTAGGGAGATGAAGTTTAATATTACATGGTAGGGTAGTTGTATATAAGAGGTTCTAAGGTGCTACTGGTAGTTAGTATACTGGTATGGTATAAAGTACCAGTTTATTAACCACCAGAGTTATTAGATTGGGGTATGTCGTTGGTCGGGCGGATGGGCGGCGTCAAACTGGTGTTTCCGGTCAATAACTTGTTTCGGTAAAGATATTTGAATTAAACTTGGTATGTTTGTAGCTTATATCAAGACAAAGGCTGGGATTGATTTTGGGGTTTCTGGGGTCAAGGTCAAGGTCACTGTTACTTAAAATAGAAATAGGGTTTCCGGTCAATAACTTAACTTAGGAATGAGCTATCAGGATGAAACTTGGTGTATAGAAAACTTATATAAAGTTGTAGCTTGGGATTGATATTGGGGTTTCTGGGATCAAGGTCAAGGTCATTGTTACTAAAAATAGGGTTACGGTTAGGGTTAGGGTTAGGGTTGCGCTTTAAAGTGGTGCACTGTGATTCAGTATACTTTTTTATTCTTATGAAAAGTGTTGAAAACCTGGTTTCATGGCATTGCCGCATTTCTTGTTTATTACAGTTACATAACTGCTAAGATTATAGGAGTCTTTGTGTAGTTAAGAATATATCAGAATATAAAACAATGCAAGTTAGCTTAGAGGTGTTTGAAAGTGATAATGAGAAACTGTGACCTGTGATAAATACTCAATAAAGCATGTGTATGTTATAAACTGTAGAAATGTAATATTTATATGAATATAATACCAATTTATATGTATGTCTCTCATTATGCAGGGAGATTTATTGACCTTGTGCTGTCTGTTGGTCTGTCCGAAAAGTTTGTTTGGACTACTATGAAACTGTTGGTGGGAATTTATCAAAACTTGTATCAAGACTAGTTTCACATGTCATCAGCATAATTATGCTGGCTGACTGGTTTTAACCTCGACTTTTCGAGGAAAAAGAAGATCTATTGCACTCACTCGAACGTTGGTGTTGGTGTCGCTGTTGGTTAAGTTTTTGATAAAGTCAAATATCACTGTTACTATCAAAGCTTTTGACATGAAACTTAAAATAATTATTAACTATCAAAGTCTACACCCGGAGAAACAACCCAATAACTCTGATTTGAATTTTGACAGAGTAATGCCCCTTTTTAACTTAGATTTTTTTAGCTCGACTATTCAAAGAATAGTCTAGCTATTCTACTCACCCTGGCGTCACCTTGGTTAAGTTTTTGCATGCAAGTACATACAGCCATCAATTAAAGGCATATAGCTTTGAAACATTTTTTTTCTTTTTCTAGGTCATTTACCAACCTTTCTGGGTCAAGTCCCATAACTCTGACATGTATTTTGAGCAAATTATGCCCCCTTTTGGACTTAGAAAATTTGGGTTAAAATTTTACATGCAAGTTACTATCTCCAAAACTAATGCAGACATTGATTTGAAACTTCACATGTGTATTCGGGGTCATAAAACTAGTTGATAGCAGCAAGTCCCATAACTCTGTCTTTCATTTTGGCCAAATTATGCCCCCTTTTGGACTTAGAAAATTCTGGTTAAAGTTTTGCTTGCAAGTACATACAGCTATTTCTAAAAGGCATATAGATTTGAAACTTATTTTTTCTTTTTCTAGATCAATTACCAACCTCACTGGGTCAAGACCCATAACTCTGACATGTATTTTGAGCAAATTATACCCCCTTTTAGACTTAGAAAATTTGGTTAAAGTTTTTTATGCAAGTTACTATCTCCAAAACTAATGCAGATATTGATTTGAAACTTCACATTGTGTCTTCGGGGTTATAAAACTAGTTGATAGCAGCAAGTCCCATAACTCTGACCTTCATTTTGGCCAAATTATGCCCCCTTTTGGACTTAGAAAATTCTGGTCAAGTTTTTGCATGCAAGTACATACAGCCATCAATTAAAGGCATATAGATTTGAAACTTACTTTTTCTTTTTCTAGATCAATTACCAACCTCACTGGGTCAAGACCCATAACTCTGACATGTATTTTGAGCAAATTATGCCCCCTTTTAGACTTAGAAAATTTGGTTAAAGTTTTACATGCAAGTTACTTTCTCCAAAACTAATGCAGATATTGATTTGAAACTTCACATGTGTCTTCGGGGTTATAAAACTAGTTGATAGCAGCAAGTCCCATAACTCTGACCTTCATTTTGGCCAGATTATGCCCCCTTTTGGACTTAGAAAATTCTGGTTAAAGTTTTGCGTGCAAGTACATACAGCTATTTCTAAAAGGCATATAGTTTTGAAACTTATTTTTTCTTTTTCTATATCAATTACCAACCTCACTGGGTCAAGTTCCATAACTCTGACATGTTTTTTGAGCAAATTATGCCCCCTTTTAGACTTAGAAAATTTTGGTCGAAGTTTTACATGCAAGTTATTTATCTCCAAAACTAATGCAGATATTGATTTGAAACTTCACGTGTGTCTTCGAGGTTATAAAACTAGTTGATAGCAGCAAGTCCCATAACTCTGACCTTCATTTTGGCCAAATTATGCCCCCTTTTGGACTTAGCAAATTCTGGTTTAAAGTTTTGCGTGCAAGTACATACAGCTATTACTAAAGGGCATATAGATTTGAAACTTATTTTTTCTTTTTCTATATCAATTACCAACCTCACTGGGTCAAGTTCCATAACTCTGACATGTTTTTTGAGCAAATTATGCCCCCTTTTAGACTTGGAAAATTTTGGTCGAAGTTTTACATGCAAGTTATTATCTCCAAAACTAATGCAGATATTGATTTGAAACTTCACGTGTGTCTTCGGGGTTATAAAACTAGTTGATAGCAGCAAGTCCCATAACTGATATGCATTTTGGTCAAATTATTCCCCCTTTTGAACTTAAGACTCTTTTGATATTTAACCTTTTCAGGTAATATTTTCCTACCTCTGAGACAATATTCTGAATAGTCGACCTTGGCTGTCTTACGGACAGCTCTTGTTTGTTAAATTTTTGTAAAGTTTTTACTGGCAAAGCTCTAATTCAGAGTCTAGCACTGAGAAATGTCGAACGCGCTGTCATCAGACAGCTCTTGTTGGTAGTTATGACCACTTAAAATACATTTTTTGATAAAGTTTGTCCAAATTACTTCTCCTAACTTCTGATGGGATTTGAATGAAACTTTATAGGATTGATCAGTACCAAGCAAGTTAGTGCATATTTTACAGGTTTTTTATGTCTCCCCCAGGAGACATATTGTTTTTGCCCTGTCCGTCTGTCACTCTGTCAAAGGTCAAGGTCACAGGGGTCTGAACATTGAAAACCATTTCCGATCAATAACTAGAGAACCACTTGACCCAGAATGTTGAAACTTCATAGGATGATTGGTCATAAAGAGTAGATGACCCCTATTGATTTTGGGGTCACTCTGTCAAAGGTCAAGGTCACAGGGGCCTGAACATTGAAAACCATTTCCGATCAATAACTAGAGAACCACTTGACCCAGAATGTTGAAACTTCATAGGATGATTGGTCATAAAGAGTAGATGACCCCTATTGATTTCGGGGTCACTCCATCAAAGGTCAAGGTCACAGGGGCCTGAACATGGAAAACCATTTCCGATCAATAACTAGAGAACCACATGACCCAGAATGTTGAAACTTCATAGGATGATTGTACATGCAAAGTAGATGACCCCTATCGATTTTGGGGTCACTTTATTAAAGGTCAAGGTCACAGGGGCCTGAACATTGAAAACCATTTCCGGTCGGTAACTTGAGAACTACTTGACCCAGAATGATGAAACTTCATAGGATGATTGTTCATGCAGAGTAAATGACTCCTATTGTTTTTGGGGTCACTCCGTCAAAGGTCAAGGTCACAGGGGCCTGAACATTGATAACCAGTTCTGATCAATAACTTGAGAACCACTTGACCCAGAATGTTGAAACTTCATAGGATGATTCAACATGCAGAGTAGATGACCCCTATTGATTTTGGGGTCAGTCAATTAAAGGTCAAGGTCACAGTGGCCTGTTCATGTAAAATCTTTTTTAGCTCATCTGATTTTTTGAAAAAAAATGGTGAGTTATTGTCATCACTTGAGCGGTTGTCGGCGTCGGCGTCGGCGTTGCCTGGTTAAGTTTTATGTTTAGGTCAGCTTTTCTCCTAAACTATCAAAGCTATTGCTTTGAAACTTGGAATACTTGTTCACCATCATAAGCTGACTCTGTATAGCAAGAAACATAACTCCATCGTGATTTTTGCAAGATTTATGGCCCCTTTTATACTTAGAAAATATCAGATTTCTTGGTTAAGTTTTATGTTTAGATCAACTTTTCTCCTAAACTATCAAAGCTATTGCTTTGAAACTTGGAATACTTGTTCACCATCATAAGCAGACCCTGTACATCAAGAGACATAACTCCATCTTGCTTTTTGCAAGAATTATTGCCCCTTTTGGACTTAGAAAATCAGTTTTCTTGGTTAAGTTTTATGTTTAGGTCAGCTTTTCTCCTAAACTGTCAAAGCTATTGCTTTAAAATTTGCAACACTTGTTCACCATCATAAGTTGACCCTGTACAGCAAGAAACATAACTCCATCCTGCTTTTTGCAAGATTGATGGCCCCTTTTAGACTTAGAAAATATCAGATTTCTTGGTTAAGTTTTATGTTTAGGTCAACCTTTTCTCTTAAACTATCAAAGCTATTGCTTTGAAACTTGCAACACTTGTTCACCATCATAAGCTGACCCTGTACAACAAGCAACATAACTCCATCCTGCTTTTTGCAATAATTATTGCCCTTTTGGGATTAAAAAAACATTTTCTTGGTTGAGTATTATGTTTAAGTCAACTTTTCTCATAAACTATCAAAGCTATTGCTTTAAAACTTGCAACAGTTTTTCACCATCATAAGTGGACACTGAACATCAAGAAACATAACTCTATCCTGCTTTTTGCAAGAATGATGCCCCTTTTTAGACTTAGAAAATCATGGGTAGGACAATATTTCTATTACACAAAATAAAATCAGATGAGCGTCAGCACCCGCAAGGCGGTGCTCTTGTTTGGAAATAACTTGAGAACCACTTTACCTACAATGTTGAAACTTAATAGGATGATTGGACATGCAGAGTAGATGACCCCTATTTATTTTGAGGTCACTTAATCAAAGGTCAAGGTCACAGGAGCCTGAACAGTGACTTGAGAACCACTAGGCCAAGAGTGTTAAAATTTAGCGGGATGACTGGACATGCCATGTAGATGATCCCTATTGCTGCCAACCATCAGTGTCTCTTTGACTTTCGCTCCTGACCCCTATTGACTTCTTGCCTATAGGACTTTGTATTGGGGGAGACATGCCCTTTTTTTACAAAAGCATTTTCTAGTTTTTTTATTGAATCAGTTTTGATGGAGTTATGGGCCTTTGAAATGTTCACTTTGTCACCATAAGGTCTTCTTTATGATTGAAATTGGACCAGATTAAAATGGTAAGCCATAATATTCTTTGTTTGTGCTTGTTTACCTTCATTTTTCATATTTACAGAGTGTTTTTACCAATGAGATCTCTGCCAAATTTGAATGTAGGCTGGATGAGAGTTATATTCCCCTCTTTTATAAAGAAAAATGTAATATTTTACTGTTTGCACTAGCACCTTCTGAATAAAATCTGTAATGTATTTACACAGAACATGTATACTTGTAAAATGAATATCAAGTTAGGGTATTATCACAGTACTGCCACTGTACTGGTGAGGTCAGACTATCATACATGTGATAAGTTCAGAATCCCAAGACTGGAGGTTTGCCATTTTTCAGCTGGAGTTGGGGTCTAAAACCTGGAGGTTTTTTATCGACATAAATTAAGCGCAAGGACACAAAACTTAGAGACAAAATCCAACATTTTAGGCCACACAATAACGCATTAGTCTACACCAGAAGAAACAATCCTCATAACTCTTTATTTGAATTTTGACAGAGTTATGCCACTTTTTAACTTACATTTTTGGTTAAAGTTTATATAATGTACAATATCAAAGCTATTGACTATTATGCCCCTTTTACTGGCAAAGCTTTAATTCAGGCTTAATTCAGAGTCAATCACTGAGAAAAGTCGAGCATGCTGTCTTACAGAAGTTCCCTCTTGTTCTAACTTTTCTAAACAGATTAGATTTGTTGAAACAAAGTCTCAATTTAGGTCTGAAATGGTGGTGAACATGCATTAACATTATTCTACTCGAGTACTGATAAAAAGAAGCTCTAAATTGGTCTGAACACAACTCATAAATTATGTGAATTCCTTACCCCACCCACTTTCGTATAAAAATACTGATCATTAATGATTTTGACATGAAAAACAGAAAACAGAAATGCATCAACACGTATTTACTCTTACCAAAATAATGTAGATTGATGTTAGCGAATAAATGAGTGTGTCTTTTCATCCAGTTTTCAATGAAATAAATCCAATTTTAGTAGCAAATTAATTTGGTAAACATTGGAAGAAAATGGCGTTACTGCATAAGGGGAAATAACATTCACATTCTAAAAATAGTAATGGGTTGGTTTTTCCAACAATTATTTATGTGATTTTGTTACCGAACAAAACTTTCCTTTGAATAATCAAAAATTCATTTCAGCTGGGAATTATTTCTTATGACTGGGAGTTTTTTGCTTCAAATTGGTAAAAAAATGAAGCCTAATTGGCATTGAGAATGGGCCGATATTCGGCCCCGTGAGACAGGTGGAAAAGGCCCTGCTTGTCTAATCCCTTATCAAAACAAACAATTAATCATGTTATCAAAATTCACCTGTGAAAAACAACTCTCCTCCAGCTACATGTGTGTCAAACACGTATAATACACAACAGTCGGTGACACTTTGATTTACTGTGTAAACATGTTTGGCACTCCTCGGTAATTATCAACCCAGTCATAATACTGTTTGTTTTTTGTTTTTTTTTGAAAAGCGGGAGAATTATGGTTTTGGTCGGGAGACGGGAGGCAAGGTGAAAAAATCGGGATTTTGACTCTCCCGGGCAGGAGATCACATGTATGGACTATTAACTGACAAGTCATTTGCCTTTTGTTTAGCAATAATTTCCATGTAACATGATTTATATGCAGTGTAACCCATGTATTACAACACATACACATTCCAAACTACCCCAAAAATTTTAATTTGCATTGTACTGCTTAATATTTATGTTTGTCTTTCTTTCAACACTTACCTTTGTACAATGCCCAGATACTGCATATCAATTTGACCTGTCATTTAAATGTAACGGTATTGGGAGAAAAATGCTTTTTAGCTTAAATAGGTAGAGCTATTGGACTTACCAATGCGCCAGAATCCCAATTTGTAAGCTGGTATCTCAGTACCCACTAATGGGAATGGATTGAAACTTAACTTACTTGTTCACTGTGATAATTTGACATGCAGTGCACAGGTTCCGATCACAGATTATGCCCCTTTTTCGACTTAGAAATTTTTGCTTTGTTTTATATGTAACCACTAATGGGAATGGATTGAATTTTCACACAATTGGTCACTGTGATGAGCTGACATGCATTCTACAGGTTCCATAACTCTGTATTGCATATTTACTAAATGATGCCCTTTTTATACGCCCGTTTGAAAAATGGGACGTATTATGGGAACGCCCCTGGCGGGCGGGCGGGTGGGCGGGCGGCGTCCACAGACTTTGTCCGGAGCATATCTTCTACATGCATGAAGGGATTTTGATGAAACTTGGCACAGTTGTTCACCATCATGAGACGGAGTGTCGTGCGCAAAAACCAGGTCCCTAGGTCTAAGGTCAAGGTCACACTTAGAAGTCAAAGGTCAAATTCAAGAATGACTTTGTCCGGAGCATATCTTCTTCATGCATGGAGGGATTTTGATGAAAGTTGGCGCAATTGTTCATCATCATGAGACGGAGTGTCATGCGCAAGAACCAGGTCCCTAGCTCTATGGTCAAGGTCACACTTAGAGGTCAAAGGATACAAGAAAGAAAACTTTGTCCGGAGCATATCTTCTTCATGCATGAAGGGATTTTGATATAACTAGGCACAAATGTTCATCACCATGAGGCGGAGTGTCATGCGCAAGAACCAGGTCCCTAGGTCTAAGGTCAAGGTCACACTTAGAGGTCAAGGATACAAGAATGAAAACCTTGTCCGGAGCATTTCTTCTTCATGCATAGAGGGATTTTGATATAACTTTGCACAAATGTTCACCACCACAAGGCGGAGTGTTATGTGCAAGAACCAGGTCCCTAGGTCAAAGGTCAAGGTCACACTTAGAGGCCAAAGGTCAGATACAATAATGACTTTGTCCGAAGCATTTCTTCTTCATGCATGGAGGGATTTTGATGTAACTTGGCACAATTATACACCATCATGAGACGAAGTGTCATGCGCAATTCCCTTCTTTAGAATTACTTCCCTTTGTTGTTACTATAAATAGCTTATATTGTAACTTTTTCATTACTAGTCGTAGGGAAAAATCGAGACCACTTTTCTGTAGTACATCCAATTATGAGGTGTATTTTGACTAATCTCTACCTGGTTAAGATTTTTGTGTGGACTTACTATTTTTGGGGGATTTATTTTTTTTTTTTTATTTGTTTTTTTTTTTTAAAGATTATCTTCCCTTAGTTGTTACTATAAATAACTTATATTGTAACTTTTTTATAATTGACCGTAGGGAAAAAACAAGACCACTTTTCTGTGGTACAACATGGATGTTACTTTCAAATTTTAGGTGTTTTTTAAGGTATCTCTACCTGGTAAGGAGTTTTTTTGTGGACTTAGAAAAACAAATGACTTACAATGATTACTAAACAACCACAAAATTAAAATTCCATTTGCAAATACAAGTGCTAGAGTAAAGAAATTTGCTGTGACGGACGTATATTGTGACATTCTGGCACTCTTGTTTAACTCTTATATTTATTCAATTGACAAGGCTGTTGAAGTCGAGCATTGCTCTCCTCCGACAGCTGTTTCAAAAGCAGTCTCTAGTTTGTTTAAATCATTTATGTGTGTGTAAGCTTGCATAGGCATTTCTTTTGTGTTTATGCAAGAAAAAATTGACTCCTTCCTTTTAAAACTTTGTTGTGAAGCTAAATTCTACTCTGATCAATTACTGTTCTTGAAATTTAATGAAGGCAATAATATATCAATAGTGAATTTCACTAACCATACTGTGTGACTCAGGGGAGGGTGGGGTATACAGCTACACAGTTACGTTTACTTGAAAAGGGTATACAAGCTAAACACAACTGAAAAAAAAAGGATGGACATATTCTGACTTTGTCAGTTTCTGTCAAGTTACTTTTGGTTTCATCAGCTTTTTAGGACGTAGTGAGAGTGAGGTCTTTTTACAGCAGTTTGGGCAATTTTGTTTAAACTTATTTAGATTTATTTGCATTATAAAAATAAGCCATTTCTTGCAATTACAAAAATTTACATTACCCCGATATGATAGATAAGGCTACTGGTCATGCAGTCTGGGCATTTTATGAAAGCTGTTCATATATTTTGTGTTTCAACAATGTCATATAAATATACAAAGTTTTTGAATTATTTCTTTTTTGCTCAAATTAAAGACACTGTATCAATGTTATCATCATTATCATCATCTTCATATGGATGAAAATTTGAAAGTGATGCAATGGTATTCAGAATACCATTACTACAAATGCTGGACTTGTTGTCCTGACCCAGGCCTTCCGAATTTTGTTTCCATACAAAACTGGTGTTGGGCACGAGACCCAATGTTGCAGGGTGGCAAACAGTGTTGTTTAAATTGCGTGTGAAGATCTGGTAATTATATGGTATGGAATTTGTAACATCTACAAATAACAGGAGTCATAAAATCAGATATAAGCCACACCATGAGAAAACCAACATAGTGCATTTGCGACCAGCATGGATCCTGCGCATCCGCGCAGTCTGGTCAGGATCCATGCTGTTTGCTTTCAAAGCCTATTGCAATAAGAGAAACCATTAGCGAACAGCATGGATCCTGGTCGCAAGTGCACTATGTTGGTTTTCTCATGGTGTGGCTCATATTTACTTTTAAGTTAAACTGAGAAAGCTAAGAGGGAGTAAAAGAGTTTGTAACTAAAATTAGTGGCAAATGTCAAAAGTCATACTGAGGATTAAGTTTGAAACTATTGCATCTTGTTCTTTATTTACATACAGTTACAGAAGTTTTGCACTCAGATCTCGATATAAGATTGTGTCATAGGATATGAGAATCGTTTGATAGAAAATATGTTTGGCCTGAAAGCATGATTTTATTGACTCTAGACAGAATCATGCTCAAGGCAAGATACCTGTCAGGTATGTTAAACTGGAGGTAATTTTGCTTGATGTAAATCTTGCAGTAGTGTACATAAAGGAGGATTTATTGGAAAGAACTAATCAAATTCTGAAAAAAAAGAATGTTTAGTTATTTATGTGATAACAGGTCTGCAAATGTAAATAATATTTGGATGTTTACACTGTGCAATAATGCTGTTTAGATGTTGATTGTTACTCATATCATCTGTAAAATTTTATACTAAGCTTCTAAATAAATCAAAAGTTTTCAGAATGTCTTCTTCTGTTTTACAATAATTACATTGTAATCACCAATTGGGTTTCTTGTAAATAGAAGTACAGCCTTGTACTTATTAATATATTTCACTGTGGTAAGTGAATAGCCTCGAGGACCAAAGGAAAACTTCAGTTTTGTCACTTTTGACGAGTTCTACTTTTCAAATATTTCAGTTTCAAGGGGTACACTGTACTGGTAATATTTGTTTTAAGAAATTTTGAAAAGGAAAAGTCGGACAATGTATCATTCATTTAGTATACATTTAGTATATTTCACAATAAATGTTCTCCCATCAAAATAATTATACAGTCGAGTCCACTTAATACGAACTCGCTTGATACGAATTTTCGGCAATAACGAACAAAACCAGGATTCCCCGGCTGAGTCCTTCTTTTTCTTTGTAAAATTATTTCGGTAATAGCGAACTCGCTTCAAACGAATTTTTGGTAGATACGAACACATTTTGGAAGTCCCAATGAGCCTAAATGTAACATGTTTCCAGTTTTTGATACGAACTAATTTTAGATGTCGGCGGCCATTTTTTTTTTTGCTTCGCTTGATCTTTTAATAGTTTGAATCTGTACAGTGCTGATATTTAGTCGAAGTGATTATCACCTGTAAAAAGTGAACGTGTTCACTTGTGCAATACCTATTTGATTATAAGATCGATGTTTGTTTGATTCTATTGTATTATCGACACATATCACAACAGCAGGATTATAAGGTTAAACCATCAGTTGTCATAAACTGTTAAATGCATGTTTGTGAAAATTGTCCGATTACATGATGCCAAAACTGTTGTCCAAACACTAAACCGTCTCAATGTTTATTCAACTGCGATCTGTCAGTTAATCCCTTGTAGTAAATATCACGTTGCACGAGCTTTTCATTATTTATGCATTTTAAGTACTAGCGTCTGCAAATTAAAATTTTGTACAAGACAGTAAATTAAATATTGGTAGATAGCATTAGAAAGTTTCTGGAGGATAAAGGCTCATATGAAAAATTATTCAAATATTGTTCAGAACTAGAGGAATTTGGCATTCAGGAACTAAATAATAGATTTTTTTCAAGTAAAAGTTTAAAATACCATGTGTAAATTACCTGCTATAAACACTTGATGATTCAATACATTTGTACATTAAATTTGTTGTTCATACATTTTTACCTGTTTAAGTATGAATTTTGTTGACTTATTTCACTGTTAAATGAATACACACACTTGATCAGTTAAAACTTCTAATGAACATCTATTCACTACTGTATTTTTATTTGTCGGAAGCTATTCACCGGCGGTACCGGTGATACTGCCCAACTTGCTCGGGCAAATTATCAGGCAATCATACATTCGTTAATATGAATTTCGTTTGATACGAGCATATTTCCCAGGTCCCGAAGAGTTCGTATAAAGCGAGTTTAACTGTATAAGCTTGGCAGTGTTTACTGCTTTCATACTGAAACATTTGGTCAAACATGGTGCTGATGCTTATTATTATCTTGTTTACCTCCCATAAGATTGTAGGATTTTCATTGCTAAAAAGGTCGTCAGGTGGTGACCCCCTTTTTTCTGTGGTGTTAAGTTTTTCAGGTCATAAAAATAAGTGGTTGATAGAACAAATCAAGTAAATGGTTTGTTAGTGACCCTCTACAAAAATTTGTAGGGTTTGTATGATAACAATAGGACCATGATGGTCCTGAATCGCTCACCTGTCTCTACATGACACAATTTTCATGAAGATCCATTGAAAAATATGGCTTCTAGAGAGGTCACAAGGTTTTTCTATTATTTGACCTAATGACCTAGTTTTTGAAGGCACATGACCCAGTTTTGAACTTGACTAGATATTATCAAGGCGAACATTCTCACCAATTTTCATGAAGATCTCATGAAGAGTATGGCCTCTAAAGAGGTCACAAGGTTTTTTATCCCCCCCGCCAAAGGCGAAGGGGATATTAGAAATGCTCTCCGTCTGTGCTTGCGTGCGTGCGTCCGCAACAGTCTTTGTCCGGAGCATAACTCCAAAAGTACTGGAGGGATTTTCCTCAAACTTCATACACTGATAGAACACATTGGGAGGAAGTGCAGTGTGCAAGAACAATAACTCTACCTTGCCTATTTTTTGAGTTATTCCCCTTTATCTTATTTTCTTAAAAAATTTTGTCCGGAGCATAACTCCAAAAGTACTGGAGGGATTTTCTTCAGACTTCATACACTGATAGAACACATTGGGAGGAAGTGCAGTGTGCAAGAACAATAACTCTACCTTGCCTATTTTTTGAGTTATTCCCCTTTATCTCCTTTTCTGAAAAAATTTTGTCCGGAGCATAACTCCAAAAGTACTGGAGGGATTTTCTTCAAACTTCATACACTGATAGAACACATTGGGAGGAAGTGCAGTGTGCAAGAACAATAACTCTACCTTGCCTATTTTTTGAGTTATTCCCCTTTATCATATTTTCTTAAAAAAAATTGTCCGGAGCATTTCTTCTTCATGCATAGAGGGATTTTGATATAACTTGGCACAGATGTTCACCACCACGAGACAGAATGTCATGCGCAAGATCCAGGTCCCTAGGTCTAAGGTCAAGGTCACACTGAGAGGCCAAAGGTCAGATACAAGAATGACATTGTCCGAAGCATTTCTTCTTCATGCATGGAGGAATTTTGATGTAACTTGGCACAATTATACACCATCATGAGACGAAGTGTCATGCGCAGTTCCCTTCTTTAGAATTACCTCCCTTTGTTGTTACTTTAAATAGCTTTTATTGTAACTTTTTCATTACTAGTCGTAGGGAAAAATCGAGACAACTTTTCTGTAGTACAACATGCATGCTACATCCAATTTTGAGGTGTATTTTGACCAATCTCTTCCTGGTAAAGACTTTTTTGTGGACTTGCAATTTTTTTTTTTTTTTTTTTTTTTTAAGATTAACTCCCCTTAGTTGTTACTATAAATAACTTATATTGTAACTTTTTTATAATTGACCGTAGGGAAAAAACAAGACCACTTTCCTGTGGTACAACATGGATGTTACTTTCCAATTTTACGTGTATTTTAAGATATCTCTACCTGGTAAGGAGTTTTTTGTGGACTTAGAAAAACAAATGACTTACAATGATTACTAAACAACCACAAAATTAAAATTCCATTTGCAAATACAGCTGCTAGAGTAAAGAAATTTGCTGTGACGGGCATATATTGTGACATTCTGGCACTTGTGTTCCCTGTTAGCTTTCCATTCCTTCTTTTTACAGTAGCCATATAGAAAAACATCATAGCTATATTGTTCATGAAAATTAATAAAATTTAGCAGTAAACCACCTCACCACTGACTTATTCTTTCTTTCACATCTTTAAAACCCCTGATTCGGACCACAACTAAATGGTTCTTCAAAGCTTTCCCCAAAACATACTTTCAGACACTAACTTGCCAGGAACTTTAGCCTTCAATTATAATATGCCCGGCGGGGGGATTGGCCATGTCTAACATGGCTCTTGTTCTATTTTTATATCTACTGACCTAGTTTTGACCACACGTGACCCAGTTTCAAACTTTATCTAGATATCATCAAGGTGAACATTCAGACAAATTTTCGTGAAAATCCATTGAAAAATATGGCCTCTAGAGTGGTCAAACTGACCTAGTTTTTGACCGCAGTTCACCCAGTTTCGAACTTGACCTAGATATCATCAAGATGAATATTCAGACCAACTTTCATACAGGTCCCATGAAAAATATGGCCTCTAGAGAGGTCACAAGGTTTTTTTAATTATTTGACCTACTGAGTTTTTGATGGCACCTGACCCAGTTTCAAATTTGACCTAGATATCATCAAGGTGAACATTCTGACCAATTTTCATGAAGATCCATTGGAAAGTACGGCCTCTAGAGAGGTCACAAGGTTTTTCTATTTTTAGACCTACTGACCTAGTTTTTGACCGTAGTTGATCCAGTTTCGAACTTGACCTAGATATCATCAAGATGAACATTCAGACCAACTTTCATACAGATCCCATGAAAAATATGGCCTCTAGAGAGGTCACAAGGTTTTTCTATTTTTAGACCTACTGACCTAGTTTTCGACCGCACATAACCCAGTTTCGAACTTGACCTAGATATCATCAAGATGAACATTCTGACCAACTTAAATAAAGATCCCGTGAAAAATGTGACCTCTAGTGGTCACAAGCAAAAGTTTACGGACGCACGGACGACGGACGCCACGCGATCACAAAAGCTCCCCTTGTCACTTTGTGACAGGTGAGCTAAAAATGGGGACTCAGCTATGCCCCACCCCCTTTTATTATACTTACCCCACACATTTTCATCGAGGGAAACTAACAAACCCAATAATTAATATTAGCCAGCAGTTATAATACTTAAAGCTTCAGTAATGTCAAACTGTGTTTCATGTTTCAGTGAACAAATCATATAAAAATATTGTTGGCAATAGTATGAAAATAAATTTGCATGAAGTGGTACACAGTTAGTCCCCATTGGTATACATATTACTTGTCTGTCTTTGAACAGTTATCCTAAATTAGAGATCTGTAGCTCTAAAAAAGCAAGAGTTGCAAGGAAGTGGTTCTAAACATTCTGAGGAGTTACTGAAGAGTGGCTCCACAAACGAGGGATTTGCTGAAGGTTTGTTGCCTTGTAGCTCTTTGTTGCACTTAACTGCTTATGAACAGCTCCCCATGTAACAGAATGTTAACCAGTGGTAGCTCTCAAGGAGCTGTTAAATAGCAGCTCTGAACATGGGGAGATAGTATGGAGCAGCTCTCACTGCAGGAACTGCAAAAGAACCACAGTCAATATTGTAAGGAATTATACAGGAGCAGCTCTCAACATTGCAAGGAACTGCAAAAGAGCTCTCTTGGTAGCAATTTATGGGTAGTTTCCAACATTGCAAGAAGCTGCTGGGCTCTCTACCTTGCAGCTGTTAATTCATGATTTTCTCTCAGCATTACAAGGTGCTGCTATAGGGCAGTTCTCGGCATTCTGTAGTCATTCCAGACTTTTTTTTACTAGCTGTCAAGTTATGTCAAAAACAGCTCATAAGCTTGAAGACAGCTATTTATCCACGAGTGTCCTATGGAGCTGCTGAGGAGCAATTCTTAACCTTGTCAATTCACAAGTAACCCAATTCATTGCAGAGCTGCTGAGGAGCATGCTTTAACCTTGTAGGGAGTTATTCAGAAGTAGCCCTCAAAATTGCAAAGAACTGCTGAAGAGCAACTTTTAACCTTGTAGGGAGTTATTCAGAAGTAGCCCTCAACATTGCAGAGCTGCTTAGGAGCATGTTTAACCTTTAAATCAGTTATTCAGAAGTAGCCCTCAACATTGCAAGGAGCTGCTGAGGAGCAATTTTCAACCTAGTAGGAAGTTATTCAGAAGTAGCCCTCAACATTGCAAGGAGCTGCTGAGGAGCAATTTTCAACCTAGTTGGAAGTTATTCAGAAGTAGCCCTCAACATTGCAAGCAGCTGCTGAGGAGCACCTTTTAACCTTGTAGGGAGTAATACAGGAGTAGCCCTCAACATTGCAAGGAGCTGCTGGGGAGCAATTTTCAACCTAGTAGGAAGTTATTCAGAAGTAGCCCTCAACATTGCAAGCAGCTGCTGAGGAGCAACTTTTAACCTTGTAGGGAGTAATACAGGAGTAGCCCTCAACATTGCAAGGATCTGCTGGGGAGCAATTTTCAACCTAGTAGGAAGTTATTCAGAAGTAGCTCTCAACATTGCATGGAGCTGCTGAGGAGCAACTTTTAACCTTGTAGGGAGTTATTCAGAAGTAGCCCTCAACATTGCAGAGCTGCTGAAAGGCAACTTTTAACCTTGTGAAGTTATTCAGAAGTAGCCGTCAACATTGCCATCTGCTGAAGAGCATGTTTGAATCTTGTAAGGAGTTATTCAGAAGTAGCCCTAAACATTGCAAGGCACTGCTGAGGAGCATGTTTTAACCTAGTACGAGTTATTCAGATGTAGCCCTCAACATTGCAAAGAGCTATCTAGGAACATGTTTTAACCTTGTAGGGAGTTACTCAGAAGTAGCCTTAATATTGCAAGGAGCTGCTGAGGAGCAACTTTTAACCTTGTAGGGAATTATTCAGGAGTAGCCCTCAACATTGCAAGGAGCTGCCTGCTGAGGAGCTGCTTTTAACCTTGTAGTGAGGTATTCAGAATTAGCCCTCAACATTGCAAGGAGCTGTGAAGAGCAACTTTTAACCTTGTAGGAAGTTATTCAGAAGTAGCCCTCAACAATGCAAGGAGCTGCCTGCTGAGGAGCAACATTTAACTTTGTAGGGAGTTATTCAGGAGTAGCCCTCAACATTGCAAGGAGCTGCCTGCTGAGAAGCTGCTTTTAACCTTGTAGAGTAATTCAGGAGTAGCCCTCAACTTTGCAAGTAGCTGCTATTAACCTTGTAGAGAGTTATTCAGGAGTAGCCTTCAACCTTGCAGAGCTGCTTTTAACCTTGTAGAGAGTTATTCAGGAGTAGACCTCAACCTTGTGGGGCTGCGTTTAGTCTTGTAACGAGTTATTCAAGAGTAGCCTTAATATTGCAAGGAGCTGCTTTTAACTTTGTAGGGAGTTATTCAGGAGTAGCCCTCAACCTTGCGGAGCTGCTTTTAACTTTGTAGGGAGTTATTCAAAAGTAGCCCTCAACCTTGTGGAGCTGCTTTTAACCTTGTAGAGAGTTATTCAGGAGTAGCCCTCAACCTTGCGGAGCTGCTTTTAACTTTGTAGGGAGTTATTCAGGAATAGCCCTCAACCTTGCAAGGAGCTGCTTTTAACTTTGTAGGGAGTTATTCAGGAGTAGCCCTCAACCTTGCGGAGCTGCTTTTAACCTTGTAGGGAGTTATTCAGGAGTAGCCCTCAACCTTGCGGAGCTGCTTTTAACCTTGTAGGGAGTTATTCAGGAGTAGCCCTCAACCTTGCGGAGCTGCTTTTAACTTTGTAGAGAGTTATTCAGGAGTAGCCCTCAACCTTGCAAGGAGCTGCTTTTAACTTTGTAGGGAGTTATTCAAGAGTAGCCCCCAACCTTGCAAGGAGCTGCTTGTAAGTAGGGAGTTACTCAAGAGTAACCCCAACATTGCAAGGAGCTGGCAACTGAAAAGCAAGGGACTGACATTAATCAAAAATGCCCTATGATAAAAAGAAACAAGGTGTTGAACTTGAAGCATACTTTTATTTCCATATCCAGACTTGTCAAACAGACAACAAATCATAAATAAACATGTACAAAACATTGACAAGAACTACCTGTCTATCTATACACAAATGAGTATCATGTATTTCAAGCTAGCTAATGGCAGTGACAGAATTACACTCACAAGGATGACAATGCAGATCTCATAAAAGTATTATTATATGTTCAACCAATGCAAAAATTGGATGAGCTGACACATTAAAAAGGATCCATCTTATAAAATGGCATTATGTAAGAAATGACTGAATTTAATATATCAATGTTGTGTTTTTGTATCTTTTTCAAGATTCTTGCTCACTGATTAACCTTAAATTCATAACTGAGGCAAAATCTTACTCTGACTTTGTTTTATTAACGAGTGAACAAAAAAACCAGTAAATTTACCAACAGGGTCCTTTGAAGTGGGACAACTCACATTGACAAATGTGTATTTATGAAATGTGTATTTATGAAAGTAGTGTTAAATAATAATGTTGTTACTGACTTCAAATGTTACATGTATTACAACTTCCCTGAGCTAAAAAAAAATGTCTAATGTAAAAATGAATATCCATGTCTCCACAATGGTATGTCTTACCGAATATGATGAAATAATGTATGATTTATGTCTGTACACCCCCAACATGTGTATTTAAGCAGTGCATATAATACAGAATATACTTAATCGAACCTATTTCTTTTAGGCTTCCATAATCTCAAAGAATTTCCTCGTGTTGGGTTTTAATGACGAAACTGATTTATCAGGATCTGAAAACCAAAAACACCACCCTACCAACACCTTATAACTGTCTATTAAGAACTTCTTGGTAATTTCTGTAAATTCCAGTTCAATCAACTACATGTGTATCAGTAGTGGGATCAAAATATGACAGCAGTATGGTAGTCATAGAAAGTCCATAAATTGTTGAGCTTAACCGTACCAAGTGTCTGCTTTTGAAAACAAATTATTTACTTGAATGTTACTTCCAATTGCACAAAGCTTTGGGTTCACATTTTTCCCTTAAAATTTCTGAAACTTTGAACAGAAGAAAAGCTTTTTGAATTCTTAAATCATACCTTCACTGACTTCCCATATACAGTTTAAAAAAACACTACCTCCTTTTATAGATAAGCAGAAACAGCCACACTGACCCTTTTACACCAATATCTACAAAGTTTATCCACTAAGATTTATAATTGTGCATGTTTTTAAACAGTCACACTATGCAGACAAGCTAAATTACACTACAATAAATGGCTTACACTGATGCACAATTTTCACATAAATTTTTCTAAAACAACTTTTAAATGGCAATTTATATATATATATTTTTGAACAAATGATTTTTTTACAATTATCATCGACTTATTGCACGACCTTGAAAGTAAGCTTAAATATATCATATCAGCAACATTGTTAACAAACATTTGACATGCATTAAGTCTGAAATGTATTATACATTCCATTTCTAATTAATAATATATTTCTGCCAATGCATTTTAGTGTTGTTATTGATTTTGATGTGGGTTTTTTTTTGTAAATACAGAAAGATATGCACTTCCTTTTGAGCCACGTTTCATAGCCAGAAAATCCTTGCTTATCTGTTTTGGGTTTGTCAAAATTTTTCAAAAGTATTAGTTATGTACCTGCGAACATATAACCAAACCAGTTTTCCTGTATTCTGTACCAAAAGAGGCCGGTTCCCCGCAAGTAACTGCAAACTTCTTTACATAAATGAGAGTGGAAAATGTTTTCAAACAGAACGTTTTTTATCAAATTATCACCGAGAACAAACACCTCACCCAGGGATCGAACACGTGACTCCACAACTCCATACATATGCACTCTCCCTACTGAGCTAAGCAGGCAGACCATACTTGTAAAGAAAGCTGGTGGATAAAAAACAAAACATCCTATTTGTATATATTCAACCACCACACAAAACAAACCTGTGCCTATTTAAGGAAACTTCTATAAATTTTCTGTAAATGAAGTGCTGTACAAATATAAAATCTGCTGTAAGATCAATGAGAGATACAGCATTATGACAATACTTTCATTTGGGAACCCAGGACTATCTGAATCCTATATACAATGTCAAGCACTAGTCAGCATCGCCAAATATATACAGTGAATATCTCCTTTGTGTCATCAGTAATCTTAAACATACCAAATATAACTGATTGCAAACAACTAAAACACAGTGTGTATCTAATGTGCAATAAACAATATACCAGTGTATGTCACAATGTTGAATCTATTTAGTCTATGAACCTTCTCCTTCTAAGTATGTTATTTTCCTATATTCAAAGATGTACTTTATGTGTCAAAATTCATTAATTCACACAATTTTTTTCAGACAGATGTTTGAATGAGTGAAATCATAGACCAGGATTTCAAAGCTTACCCTGGTAAGTCTGCTACATTTAAAAAGATCTTCCAAAAATTCCTTCCATTTTTTAATGCTTCAACCAAAATACTGACATTTACATTGAACTGACCTTAACACATAGTTTGTGCAAAAAGTAACATTGGCAAAAAGTCCATATAATAGACTGTTTCCAAGCCATCTCCACAATTTATGTCCCCTACAACAAATATATGGGAAACAAAAGTAACCAGTCTCCTAATGTACAACAAATGACATCACAACATCAAAGTTTCTACACTTTAGACTCTGATAAACACAACAATACAGTTATATATTCCTACAATATAATCATTGTGTAACATTATCTTATTTATTGGCCCTACTCCGGTAACCTCCGGAAAATACTTTCACCAATAATACACAAACACCACAATAAAGGAGAAAAACAACAACAACCAACATAAGCTGTAAACCATTTTACCTTGTGGGGTTTTACCAAAACCACTATTTTGTGTGAGAATAAATTTGTGATTTTCAATTCATGAAGATAAATGATGGCAAAAAACATTTTGTGGATTAGTATGATCAAGGAAGTCCACTTGATTCTACAGTCTGTTCATGCCTTTTCATGTGTAAAAAATGTAAAACTTAGACTTTCTCCTATCTATTATATACAAACATTTGTTTCTATCATGCATAAATTAAAATGCAATGAACTACCGCATGAACTTCACTTTTTCTCCTAAGACATGTCCCTAATGTTAATTTTTCTCATTATATTTCAGTACAAATGAGAGAACAAATACATGACTAATGATGCTAGTAAAAACTGACTGTCTTTACATGAATCAATGTACATATCATGGGAAATTCCTACGAAGATTTTTCAAAATAGCACAGTACTTTCTGTGAACTGCACAGTACTTCCTGTGATTTGAACAGTACTTTCTATGTTTTGCACAGAACTTCCTGCAAGGAATTTTGGATACTTATTGATGAACTGAACACTATATCCAATGTTGACAGGAGTTTTATGATATATTCAAATGTTGAGCACCATGGCTGAAACAGATCTTTTCTCCGTCACCTAATGAGACATCTTGTGCCGTTACTAGTACTTCTGAAATAGACAAAACAAAAACTTCTATCCTACATGTTAATTTATGTGTTGATTCTGTTAAAATAGATAATAGTCTAACCTGATTTAAGAGACCACTTTTTTCAGTTCCCTTTAGTGTTCATTTAGAGCAAATTATGTTGTAGTAAGAGACCATTTTTGTTAAAGAGACCACATTTTGCCCTTCCCAACGGTGATCTCTTAATGTAAATGTCAAGGTCAAATACCTTTTGCAATACATGTGATACAAACGTGTATGCCCTTTATGCATATTTCTGACTTAATCAAGGGCCAAAACTCTGATCTGATAGACAGAAATCCCAAACAAAACCAGAGGTGCACAACTTCTAATGCTGAATAATATTCCTTTTGTGCTTCATGACCCTAGGTCAAATACCTTTTTAGATATGTACAATATAAACTTCTATGCCCTTTTTGTATATTTTTAACTAAGACAAGGGTCATAACTCTCATCTGGCTCAGTCAAATCTCAAACAGAGTTCAGGTGCTTTAATTCATATGCTGAATAATATGCCTGTGATGTTTCATAATCCTGGGTCAAATACTTTTTGAGATACATGCAACACAGTCTTAGGCCCTTTTTACGCATATTTTTTATCAAGTCAAGGGCCATAACTCTGGTCTGGCTTTGTGAAATCTAAAATAAAATATCAGGTGAACAACTTCACATGCTGAATAATATTTGTGTAATTTTTCATAATACTGGGCCAAACACTTTTTGAGATACATGCGACACAAATTTAGGCCCTTTTTAAGCATATTTTTTACTTAGTCAAGGGCCATAAAGGCCATAACTCTGGTTTGGCTGTGTGAGATCCAAATTAAAACCCTGGTACACAACTTCCCGTGCTGAATGACAATCCTGTGACGTTTGCTGACTCTAGGTCAAATACTTTTTTAGATATGAACTACACAAATTGGACAGACAGATGGACAGACAAGGGCAACTCTAAGTGCCCCCCGCCCAACATTTTTGAGACACAGTAAGATGTAAACATTCAGATTTCTTCCCACATATTCTTACTTTCCGATAACCTTCAAGTTTGAAAGTATGCTCTATAATACTATCCTTCCCTAATCCAAGTCTGGCATGCAGACCTTCAAAGAACAAACATTTACACACAGTTCTATAAGGCAGAGAGAAACAAATCTAGTTCATTTGAGTATAAATCATGTCTATATATCATAAATGTAAAAACCATTTCCCCATTTCCTAGTGTCAACTTTTGGCTGCAATAATCAAAGCTTTTTAAAGACTGCATATACTCACATAATGCCTCAAAAGGTAATGTTCTCTGTATACTGAGAGCATCTTTCAACATGAGATCACGCATTGCCCACAATGCATCAGTGACACTACCATGGTACCCAGCTCCTTGTCCCAGCCAATGAGTTGGTAGACGTGATTCGTCAGGTACGGTTGTGTTTTCAGGTGTTGCTGTGAACGTTTTCTCCCACTCTGTGATGGTCCTATTCTCTGAATTCAACCCCTCTATATATCTGAAACATTGAAAGTAGCAAGATCTTGAATATGTTTCACACATAAAGAAGATATGAGGCTGTAAGGATGTAAGACAACTGCAGCTCCTGACAGTTCATTTATATATTTGGGTTTTACGGCGCACCAACACAGTATAGGTTATATGGCGCCAAACAGGACTACAAATTTTGGTTCCACATCTCATTTACATCGAAATAAAAACACGAGGTATGGATTCAAAACTTGCATACCTGCTGGAATCACAAAGTTACTGCAAAACCAAGTGTTAAGACCCTATTAGTCGCCTCTTACAATCATGCAAGGGTAAGGCAGTGGTTCCAATTCTTTTCATACACAGATCGTCCCAGAACCATATGGGGCAGCTTCTGACATAGAACTGTGGACACCAATTCAGGTATAGCATAATGCCCAAGGAAGACTCCTGGACCAGTCTGACCTAAAAGCCAGCTGGATAGCCAAGTACGAACACATTCAAGTATTACAGAAATCAATTCCGCTAAAAAAAATTTAACGATTTTTTCACAGAATCAAGACCCACTAACATGAACACATCTGCACTTTTGTAATAAACACTGGAAGGGTGAGAGATCTTCGTGTTCAGAAAAGTTCGTTTGAAATATCCTGACTCGCAGTGTATCAGTAACTCTGACCTCAACGTCCATAACTGGTATGTTAGTTTGACTCGCAGCCCGCCCGCTTAGCTCAGTAGGTAAGAGCGTTGGTCTACGGACCGCGGGGTCGCGAGTTCGATCCTCGGGCGGGGCGTATGTTCTCCATGACTATTTGATAAACGACATTGTGTCTGAAATCATTAGTCCTCCACCTCTGATAATTCATGTGGGGAAGTTGCCAGTTACTTGCGGAGAACAGGTTTGTACTGGTACAGAATCCAGGAACACGGTTAGGTTAACTGCCTGCCGTTACATGACTGAAATACTGTTGAAAAACGGCGTTAAACCCAAAAAAAAGAAAGAAAAGAAAGGAAGTCTCGCAGTGTATCAGTAACTCCAACCTAAACGTCCATAACTGGTATGTTAGTTCCTACCTATTCTGGTTAAAAAGTACACAGTTGGGACCTATTTACAAATGGATGGTTAAAGAAAAAAGAAACAATAATATACTAGTGAAATAAGCTTCCAGAGGTAGTGAAACAACTTGTGATAAGCCTCGGGGTGATATGAAACAACTTATTTGAGATCAGCTTTTGAGTGTAGTGGAACAACTTACTTGAAATAACTGAACAACTTATTTCAGATAAGCCTGTGAGTGTAATAAAACAACTTATCTGTGATAAAACTCCAAGGGTAGTGAGACCATTTCCTGGCTACAAACTTTAGAGTGTATTGAGCAAACTTGCTTTAGTTAAATCTATGAGTGTAATGAGAGAACTTTCTTGAGACACGCCTACAAGTTTTGTGAGACATCTTCCTCGAGATAAAACCAGAGTTGTGAGAGAAGCCTCCCAAGTGTAACTAGAAAATGCTTTTGTAAAAAAAGCAAAGCGCATGTCTCCCCCAATGCAAAGTCCTATAGGCAAGAAGTCAATAGGGGTCAGGAGCGAAAGTCAAAGAGACACTGATGGTTAGCTGCAATAGGGATCATCTACTTGGCATGTCCAGTCATCCCGCTAAATTTCAACACTCTTGGCCTAGTGGTTCTCAAGTCACTGTTCAGGCTCCTGTGACCTTGACCTTTGATCATATGACCTCAAAATAAATAGGGGTCATCTACTCTGCATGTCCAATCATCCTATTAAGTTTCAACATTGTAGGTCAAGTGGTTCTCAAGTTATTTCCAAAAAATGATTTTACATGAACAGGCCACTGTGACCTTGACCTTTAATAGACTGACCCCAAAATCAATAGGGGTCATCTACTCTGCATGTTGAATCATCCTATGAAGTTTCAACATTCTGGGTCAAGTGGTTCTCAAGTTATTGATCGGAACTGGTTATCAATGTTCAGGCCCCTGTGACCTTGACCTTTAACGGAGTGACCCCAAAAACAATAGAGGTCATTTACTCTACATGAACAATCATCCTATGAAGTTTCAACATTCTGGGTCGAGAGGTTCTCAAGTTATTGATTGGAAATGGTTTTCCATGTTCAGGCTCCTGTGACCTTGACCTTTGAGTGAACCCAAAATCGTTAGGGGTCATCTACTCTTCATGACCAATCATCCTATGAAGTTTCACTATTCTGGGTCAAGTGGTTCTCAAGTTATTGATCGGAAATGGTTTTCAATGTTCAGGCCCCTGTGACCTTGACCTTTGACGGAGTGACCCCAAAATCGTTAGGGGTCATCTACTCTTCATGACCAATCATCCTATGAAGTTTCAACATTCTGGGTCAAGTGGTTCTCAAGTTATTGATCGGAAATGGTTTTCAATGTTCAGGCCCCTGTGACCTTGACCTTTGATGGAGTGACCCCAAAATCGATAGGGGTCATCTACTGTGCATGACCAATCATCCTATGAAGTTTCAACATTCTGGGTCAAGTGGTTCTCTAGTTATTGATCGGAAATGGTTTTCAATGTTCAGGCCCGTGACCTTGACCTTTGACGGAGTGACCCCAAAATCAATAGGGGTCATCTACTCTTCATGACCAATCATCCTATGAAGTTTCAACATTCTGGGTCAAGTGGTTCTCTAGTTACTGATCGGAAATGGTTTTCAATGTTCAGGCCCCTGTGACCTTGACCTTTGACGGAGTGACCCCAAAATCAATAGGGGTCCTCTGCTCTTCATGACCAATCATCCTATGAAGTTTCAACATTCTGGGTCAAGTGGTTCTCTAGTTATTGATCGGAAATGGTTTTCAATGTTCAGGCCCCTGTGACCTTGACCTTTGACGGAGTGACCCCAAAAACAATAGGGGTCGTCTACTCCAGCAGCCCTACAATCCTATGAAGTTTGAAGGTTCTAGGTCAAATGGTTCTCCAGTTGTTGCTCGGAAATGAAGTGTGACGTACGGACGGACGGACGGAAGGACGGATGACAGGGCAAAAACAATATGTCTCCTGGGGGAGATATAATTAGTTGCTAGTAATGAGACAACTTTCCTGAGATAAGCCTACCAGTTTGTGAGACATCATACTTTAGATATGTCTTTGTGTGTAATGAACTTACTTGTATTAAGCCTCCCAGTGAAAGGAAACAATTTACTTGAGAATTTCAAAGTGTAGGGAGCCAACTAAAAGTGTAATGAGAACTTACGTGACATAAGCCTCCAAATACAGAGACAATTTACTTGAGATAAGCCTCCGCGTGTATGAGACAAAGTTCTAAAGATAAGCCTCCAAGTGTAGTGAGACAAAATACTTGAAATAAGTTTTTGAGTGCAGTAAAACAAGTTACTAGCAATAAGCCTCCGAGTGTTATGAGACTACTTGAGACAAGCCTTGAAATGTAATGAGACAACTGAATTGGGATAAGCCATCCAGTATAGTGAAACAACTAGTAATAATTGAGATAATTCTCAGAGAGTAGCGAGACAACCTTTTAATCGACTTTTAGACTTTTAGGTGCAATGTGACAACTTACTCGAGACAAGCCCCAGGGAGCAGTTAGGCAAGTTACTTGAGATAAGCAACAGAGTGTAGTTGGACAACTTACTCTGGATAAGCCTCAGAGTGTTATTATACAACTTACTTGAGATAAGCCTCCGAGTGTAATAATCTCTGTGTTCTAGGTGGTACAGTAACAAACATTGGTGAAGCTGGACGAGGTGGAGGAGGGGGTGGGGCCATCTGTTGTTGTTGCTGTTGCTGTTGGGGTTGTTGTTGGGGCTGCTGTTGTTGTTGACCTGAAGATTAAAATCATCAGATAATTATGTTAATCTTACACAAAAAACGAAGCTAAATACCTTTTAAAGATTTGTGGCATGCTAATTAATGCCAGTATATCACAGATAACAAAATTACTTTGCGTGAATCATGCAAAACTTTAGTAGTGTGAAAAGGAACAAATTAATAACAAAACTAACAAAACATAATATGTACCACATTGAACATCTATTAATTTCCAAGCTCAAAAGGATGCAAGATAAAAAAAGAACTTACATGCCCATCTCTCTTTAAAGAAAACAACTTTTTTTAAACATTAATTTCAGAAGATTAAAACTAAATTCATAAACATTTAGCAAATCAATACATGACTGTTAAAAAGTACCACTGATCTGTTACAAATTGCTTCAAATTGCATACACTTGCCATTGCAGGCGCTCAGTAAAGTACTGTACATTACAAAAAGACAGCAATGCTCAACTACTCAATGGCCTTGCCACTGAAGAAAAACACATGGAATAAAAATTCTCATATTACGAGAAAGTACAAAAGGGACAGCAACTTTGAGTCATAGAACTTACACACAAAAAAATTGCCAAAGAAGGGTCATAAAGTTGTGAAAAAGCAAAACATGGTTATGGTACCTTTGCACTGCTCAGTGAACAAGGGTGGAAAGTTTCAATCCATTCCCATTAGTAGTTACCGAGACACCAGCTTACATACAGGCTTAACCAAAAACTTTAAGGTTTTAAAAGGATCATAACTTTCAATGAAAGCAAAATAGTTATGGAACCTGTTCACTGCACTGATTATTACATTGTGTTAAAAGTTTCAATCCAATCCAGTTAGTGGGTACTGAGATACCAGCTTAGACACAAAACTTCATCAACTCAGAAAACTGATGCAGACACCGTAATGGCTGAGTGCAATAGCTCTACCCATTGAGCTGATGATAATTCAATTTTCCAAATCCTGACTTTGCTATTATCATGGACTAATTTATGTTATATTATAAAAAAATGGGATTATATAATTATTAATTCATATCAAGAATGGGATTATATAATCACATACCAGTCTGCAAATGCATATGCTGACAGGAAAGAAAAAGTTAGAAAATTTCAGTTTTCAAAATTTTTTCCTCAACTGAATGTTCTGCATTCACAGTCAATAGAATGAAATAGAATCATAAAGGACATTTAAAGCTATACTGTATCAGAACTTTAAAAGACATTAAGACAGTCATAAATCAACTGAATACACTATAGCAAAAGCAGAAGACTAAACTTGGAAATATTATACAGTAAAGTATAAACACTTATCAAAGATCAAATTAAAGTCATAAGAAAATTGTACAGAAAAAAACTGAAACAGCTCTTCCACCAACATCAAAATGCATGATTTTGTTATAGTGCATATCTGAACAAAGAAGAAAAATATACTATGAAACATGAGAAGTCCATGCAAAAAAACGACATACAGTATTTCTGACAGAGACTCTGTCAAGGCTTCCTGTTTCACAGTATCCCAGTATAATATTTCTATCTGCCATTGCTCACAAAAGCTACATCATTTGAGCCGCACCATGAGAAAACCAACATAGTGCATTTGCGACTAGCATGGATCCAGACCAGCCTACGCATCTGTGCAGTCTGGTCAGGATCTATGCTGTTCGCTTTCAAAGCCTATTGCAATTAGAGAAACTGTTAGTGCACTGCATGGATCCCGACCAGACTGTACGGATGCGCAGGCTGGTCTGGATCAATGCTGGTCGCAAAGGAACTATGTTGGTTTTCTCATGGTGCGGCTCATTTTATTACAACCCTTCCCCTGCAATTTTTAAATTCTTCATATCTTTACAATTTTTTCAATATGTGCAATTACAAATGTTTGTGAAGTAAGACCGCCAAACTCTTTCTTCTTTTTTTTTCACAGGCTCTGTGTTACAAAAACTGGTCTTGTCATTTTCCTTGCAAAAGGTTTTGTCTCAAAATATTAGCTAATTAATAAACAGTTTTGGCTAGCACTTGTCAACACATCACATGTGATACTATTGCTACAACATTGGCAGTAAAGAAATAGACCAGAGAAGAGAAATAAGAAAGAACATAGCTGCGTTACCTGTGCAAGTGTCTGTTAGTCATCCAGGCCTTTGGCAACATCTAGTTACCAACATACACACACATAATACCTACATTTTGCATTTTTATATATCTAACATTTCCAAATGTCGTTCTTAATAATACTGCAGCAGTTCATTTATTTTCTAAAACCAAATCAAGTGTTTCTTTTTTTTTTCAAAATTAATGTTTATGCTGAAATACAAACTGACAGTAGAACCCAAATGTTCTAAAATGAACCTTGTTTCCCAATATGCCATATTAGATATTACATTTTTGTGTCCTTTTTTCCCTTTGTTAATTTTACGGCACAATATATGTATATATGGGTGTATGTATGTTGATTTATGTACACAATACTACACGGTTACCTGGTTGCTGGGAGAGTACATGTGCTGGTTGGTTTACATGCATACCAGCCTGGACCATGCCGGGGTGGGGGGCGGGGCTGCTGGGGTATGGTCCCAGCTGAGCCCCTGTGTGAGGAGCCTGAGCCCCTACTGGCGGTGTCTGTCCATAGGGAATAGATGTCATACCAGGGTAAGGGGACATATTGGGTCCCATTGGTCTCATTCCTGGCCCTCCTGGAGACTGATAAAGTTGACCCTTAAAGGGCGGCCTCTGTCCATTCTGCATCATTGCTGGGCTGCCTTTCTGCCCCTGGGGTGACATGTAGGCTGCACCCATCCCGTTCATCATACCTTACAAAACCAAGCAACATACAAAAATCAAACAAAATGCAAACCAACAAATAACAAATTTAACAAATATACACAAAAACATCTGGGGATACATGCTTAACAAAAAGGTTTTCTATATAAAATTTACTCTTTCAAAGTAACTTCTAATACAACAATTTTGAAATTAGTACGAAAATCAAACAAAAGAACGAGACAAATGTCCTGTAAAAAGCTTTAACTGACAATAATATTAAACATAATAAAATCTGTGTCAAAAGACAACCAGCATGCAAAAATGGTCCCATAAAATAGCTCATCTGAGTATCTTTAATAAAGAGCTTGTTGTTTTTTTGCAAATTCACCACTAAGTCCTTACACATTCTTTCATACAGAAAAGGAAGTAGTTTTCTTTCCCCCCTAAAAAATCTGAACCATACTCGGTCTTCAGTTATACATGTTTGGTGAACCAGATGTCATGACTCATAAAGAACTAGACTTTTTTTTTGTCTCCCATCACATACCATGCAGAAACTGTAAAATGCCACAAATTAAGGGCAACAACTCAAGGGAAAATCACTAAACCATAACATTCCAAACATATACTCAACTAGGCTTGGCAGTGGTAACTCCTGTGTAAGGGATATTACCAAAATATAAAATTTGACAAATAAAAGGCCATAACTCCCCTGAAAATCACTCAACTGAAATATGTGGACAACATATGTTAATAACACTTGGGACTGATCATTCTTGTTAGGTTTGGTGGAAATCCTCCCTTGTTTGTAAGAGAAGTGGCTAAAACATCATAAAATTTGATGAATCAAGGGCCATAACTCTGCTGAAAACACACCAAACCAAAATATGTCAATGACGAGCACAACTAAATTTGGAAATGACCACTTTGTGAAGTGTGGTGTAATTCCATCAGTATCAGCTGTTGCCAGACAAGGTAAAATACAATAAATCAAGGGCCATTACTCCATGGTAAATCACTGAACCAGAATATACTGATAATATGTACAATGAAATTATCACTTCTGTAAGGTTTGGTGAAAGTTTGCCTTATAATATAACAGAAGTGGCCAAAACATTATTAAATTTGATGAATCAAGGGCCATAAATCTGCTGAAAATCATCGTACAGGAAAATGCCGACAATATGCACAACTAGATTTAGCAATGATTACTTTTTTTAAGTTTGGTGTAAATCTATCCAGTGTTGTCTGAGGAGTTGTTTGGACAAACATAGTGACATACATACAGACAGCACTAAATCAATATGTCTCCCCAACTACATGTAGGAGATATAATAAATATGCAAAACTACCTAAAAAGTTTAATTAAAGTTTAATTAGACTAAGATACACATCTTAATCTTTAGATTTTTAGATGCATTTTTGGTTATATACTACATCCCAAAAGTTTGCACGAGTAATAAACCAACGGGATGAAATATCAAGATAAGATGAGATAAAGATAGAACACCAAAGCTCAAATGAACTAAAATTATATCAAAGCTTAGATGAGCTTAAATTACACCAAAGTTCAGATGACGTCCAACGAACTAAAATTACACAAAAGCTCAGATGAGCTAAAATTATACCAAATCTCAGATGCACTAAAGCTTGTACATAACAATTAACAAGAGTAACTTCAAACAAGCATGCTTTAAGTCTCTGGAAACTCAAACCACAATTCCCTCTAAGATATGCACCAATCTATTTTTTTTTTTTTTTTTGGATTTAATGTCACACCGACACATGATAGGTCATATGGCGACTGCACCAATCTATGGATCTTTCCATATGGTAGAGTTAAAACTGCATAAGCAGCCACCTGTATTAAGCAGGCAGTCAGCTGACTTCCAAAACTGATGTTTTTTTTGTTGTTTTTTAATTTCACCTTGACTTAAGCCATCACCTGTGTGAAACAGCTAGAATGTGTCACATTCCTGGCTGGTTACTTAATGTAAGACTGACTGTGTATCTGTCATTCAAAAAATATACATTCAACCAGACAATATTCAATGGAAATATCAATTTGGTATGGCTTCAATTTCTTCTTAATATGATGCAAAAGCTTCATAGGGTTTGTCATTGTATCTTTATAAAAGGTGAATACAATACTTTACTGTTTTTCAAATATCTTTATAAAAGGTGAACACAATACTAAACTGTTTTTCAAATATCTTTATAAAAGCTGAATACAATACTTTACTGTTTTTCAAATATCTTTATAAAAGGTGAACACAATACTAAACTGTTTTTCAAATATCTTTATAAAAGGCGAATACAATACACATGTATATTGCTGATAAAACAGCAGAGGGCTACAAATAACATACATGTTAAGGTACAGAAAATAGGTCTTAAGAAAATAAGTAATGACAGAAAACTGGTATTTGTATAGTACAACATGATATAACAAGAGCTGTCAGAGGACAGCAACGCTCGACTATTCAACAGCCTTGTAAATTGAATGAATACAAAAGTTGAAAAAGGGGCATAATTTTGTAAAATGCAAAGTAGAGTTATTGAACCTCTGCACTGCATGTCAAATCATGACAGTTAACATGTGTGTGAAGTTTCAATCCTTTCCTATAGTGGATACTGAGATACCAGCTTACAAACAAAAACATAACCAAAAGCTGCTAAGTCGAAAAAGGGGCATAATTTTGAAAAAACAAAACAAAGTAGAGTTATGGGACTTGCTTAGTGCATGTCAGATCATGACAGTGAACAAGTATGTGAAGTTTCAATCCATTCCCATTAGTAAGTACTGAGATACCAGCTTACATACAAAACCTTAACCAAACATACAAAATCTTAACCAAAAATTTCTAAGTCGAAAAAGGGGCATAATTTTGTAAACAAGAGCTGTCTCCATAGGAAAACACATGCCCCCGATGGCACTTTGAATGAATAGTTATGGCCGATGTTAGAGTTTAGGACCTTTGACCTATGGAGCTGGGTCTTGCGCGCGACACGTCGTCTTACTGTGTCACACATTCATGCGTAGTTATTTTAAAATCCATGCATGGATGACAAAGATATGGACCGGACACGCCCATCAATGCACTATCATGAAAAATGACCTTGACCTTTGAGCTACAGAGCTGGGTCTTGCGCATGACACGTCGTCTTACTGTGGTACACATTCAAGCCAAGTTATTTGAAAATCCATCCATGGATGACAAAGATATGGACCGGACACGCCAATCAATGCACTATCCTTTAAAGTCTAAGTGTGACCTTGACCTTTGAGCTACGGATCTGGGTCTTGCGCGCAACACGTCGTCTTACTGTGGTACACATTCATGCCAAGTTATTTGAAAATCCATCCATCGATGACAAAGATATGGACCGGACACGCCCATCAATGCACTATCCTTTAATGTCTAAGTGTGACCTTGACCTTTGAGCTACGGACCTGGGTCTTGCGCACGCCACGTCGTCTTACTGTGGTACACATTCATGCCAAGTTATTTGAAAATCCATCCATCGATGACAAAGATATGGACCGGACACAAAAATTGCGGACAGACTGACAGACCGACAGACGGTTCAAAAACTATATGCCTCCCTTCGGGGGCATAAAAAGCAAAACAGAGTTATGAAACCTGTGCAATGTAAGTCCATTTATCACAGTAAATAAGTGTGTGCAGTTTCAATCCATTCCCACAAGTGGTTACTGAGATACCAGCTTACATACAAAACCTTAACCAAATCGGGACGCCGACGCCAACAAGGACGCAGACGCGGACGCAGAGCCGACACATGGGCGAGTCCAATAGCTCTACTATTCTACGAATAGTCAAGCTAAAAATCTTCTGACTATATATATACAAACAGACTGAAATACAGTAAAACACCGCTTGCTCGAGGTCGCAAGAGGATGGGCAAAATGCTCCAGTTATCCATGGTTTCGAGCGACCCGAACATTGACCAACATAAGATGAAAATTGAAGTTTGTTTTACCTATACCAATTGTCATTGGGACCATTCGCAGAGTAAACGATGTAATAACAACATAGTTGTAACTTTTGCAAAAGAATGTATTACAAACATTACATATGATAGATGTTTCAATACGTAATTTGTAAATGGCACATGTGAAGAAACAACTAGGACGTTTTATTTTTATTTATCAACAAGTGCATATCAAAATTATCGTCTCAAATTTATGAAAATGCTATATTATTTCCTTCATTTGCATGCAAACAACTGTTGATTAAAATACTAAAATCTTGTAACAATCTTCTCGGATCCACAGAAAAGAAGTTTTAAGTAATGAGTAATTCATCTATATCTCATTCTTATCAATAAAACTTTTCTTCAACCTTTTATCAATAATTAATCTCATTATCAGATCAAATATACCAACAGACAAACATTTAGGATAGTTGTGGAATAGACCATGCCATTCTCATGGTGTGTGGAAATTTTTTGATTAACCGATACATTCTGACCACTGAAGGAGTGAAAAATTTTGACATCTCTGCTCGAGTTTGCGAGAAGCAACAAAGAGAAAATTAATACACAGGGACCGGATGTTATGCTCGAGCGATCGAGTTATTGATGCTCGACCCAGCCATGGTAATTTCACATAGAAAATAGGAAATCGGCCGGGACCACATGAATTGCTTGAGCGAGCGGTGTTTCACTGTATACAAATGAGGTACTGATCTGAAAACTGCAGTGTGGTTAATGGTGGTGGAAAACCTCAGGTGGCAGTACAGGCCTTATTTTGGACACAACATTGGCTAAGTGGGAATGCCAACCTTCAGCATAACAGCTGAGTAGTTTTCCCTCATGAAAATTTTCCATACACTGTCAAGCTACATCAACAGTACAACTAACTGAAAGTCAACAACCTTAACCATTCGGCAAGAGAACCTGCCTACTGCCAACTTTTTCATCCCTACATAATCTTGAAACAGTTCTGTTTTTTCCATACTGAACCATCTTTTATTTCAAGACAGTACTATTCGTTTCCTAAAATCATGCTGCGCCATATGCCTAGTGTTATAAAACAAAGCAAGCTTTAGTATGCTTATTAGTATAAAAACCAAACCATTTAACATCATTATTACTTAGTTAGTTTTCTGTATACACTGAACCCTGCACTATGTTTATTACAAGTTAGGATTGCATGCATATAATAAAAATACTGGCAAAAGATTTACAAAGCAACTGAAATTCTATATATATATAAAAAAACATGTTACTGAAAAAAAGTCTTTATTCAAATGTAAAAGTTGTTTATGGGAGTCTGCATAGTCATTTTAAGCCATTCAGATGCTTCATAAATCTTAGCCATTTTTACCGCAACAATGCTTTGTTACCTGGGTGCTGGGGGTGCAAAGGAGCAAACTGGCCCCCAGGGGATGGGGCATAGGGTCCACCATATGGCCCTGGGGAGGGTGAATACCCCTGAGGTGGAACATTATAGCCCGAATAATATCCTGGGTATCCTAGTATTATATCAAATGCAGATTAGAAATCACAATATGCAGAACAAATTAAACAAGAAAAGTGTCCGTAGAATATGAATGCCTCTGCTTTGTCATGTTAGGTAATAGAAGTGTGTTTTCTGTAAGGGCACTCTGACAGTATAATATTAAGATAATCCCCTAAAAATGACCTTGACTTTTGAGCGATGGATTAACATACTAATTTAATGTTTTAATGTTAATGCACAACTATTGCATATACTAAATGTTATAGACCAGACTAACCAATCCATGCATATAAAAGACTGGACAAGAAAAATGACATAAAATCTTCAACGTTGATCTTTAAAGTTAGAAACTAGATCAGAACAAGAGTGCCAGAATGTCACAATATACGCCCGTCACAGCAAATTTCTTTACACTAGCTCCTGTATTTGCAAATAGAATTTAATTTTGTGGTTGTTTACAATGATTTTTTTTTGTAATTATTACAAGTAATTCTTTTGTTTTTCTAAGTCCACAAAAAAAACTCCTTACCAGGTAGAGATACCTTAAAATACATCTAAAATTTGAAAGTAACATCTATGTTGTACCACAGAAAAGTGGTCTTGACTTTTCTCTATGGTCAATTATAACAAGAGGACCATGATGGTCCTGAATCGCTCACCTGTTCCTACATGACCCAGTTTTGAGTATGATGTCGTTTTTTCTATTATTTGACATAGTGACCTAGTTTTTGAGCTCATGTGACCCAGTTTTAAACTTGACCTAGATATTATCAAGATAAAAATTCTGACCAATTTTCATGAAAAATATGGTCTCTAGAGAGGTCACAAGGTTTTTCTATTATTTGACCTATTGACCTAGTTTTCGAAGGTAAACCTGTGACCCTGTTTTGAACTTTACCTAGATATCATCAAGATGAACATTCTCATCAATTTTCATGAAGATCTCATGAAAAATATGGCCTCTAGAGAGGTCACAAGGTTTTTCTATTTTTATACCTACTGGTCTAGTTTTTGACCGCATGTGACCCAGTTTCGAAACTGATCTAGATATCCTCAAGGTGAACATTCAGATCAATTTTCATGCAGATCCAATGAAAAATATGGCCTGTAGAGAGGTCAAAAGATTTTTCTAATTTTAGACCTACTGACCTAGTTTTTGACCGCAGTTGACCCAGTTTCAAACTTGACCTAGATATCATCAAGATGAACATTCAGACCAACTTTCATACAGATCGCATGAAAAGTATGGCCTCTAGAGAGGTCACAAAGTTTTTTTATTATTTGACCTACTGACCTAGTTTTTAAGGCACGTGACCCAGTTTCAAACTTGACCTAGATATCATCAAGGTGAACATTCTGACCAATTTTCATGAAGATCCATTCAAGGGTATGGCCTCTAGAGAGGTCACAAGTTTTTTCTATTTTAAGAACTACTGACCTAGTTTTTGATCGCAGTTGACCCAGTTTCAAACTTGACCTATATATCATCAAGATAAATATTCAGACCAACTTTTATACAGATCCCATGAAAAATATGGCCTCTAGAGAGGTCACAACGTTTTTTCATTATTTGACCTTCTGACCTACTTTTTGATGGCACGTGCCCCACTTTCGAACTTGACCTAGATATCATCAAGATGAACATTCTGACCAATTTTTATGGAGATCCATTCACAAGTATGGCCTCTAGAGAGGTCACAAGGTTTTTCTATTTTTAGACCTACTGACCTAGTTTTTGACTGCACATGATCCTGTTTCGAACTTGACCTAGATATCATCAAGATAAACATTCAGACCAACTTTCATACAGATCCCATGAAAAATATGGCCTTTAGAGAGGTCACAAGGTTTTTCTATTATCTGACCTACTGACCTAGTTTTTGATGGCACGTGACCCACTTTCGAACTTGACCTAGATATCATCAAGATGAACATTCAGACCAACTTTCATACAGATCCCATGAAAAATATGGCCTTTAGAGAGGTCACAAGCTTTTTCTATTATTTGACCTACAGACCTAGTTTTTGAGGGCACGTGACCCAGTTTCAAACTTGACCTAGATATCATCAAGGTGAACGTTCTGACCAATTTTCATGAAGATCTTGTGAAATATATGGCCTCTAGAGAGGTCACAAGGTTTTTCTATTTTTAGACCTACTGACCTAGTTTTGGACTGCACATGACCCAGTTTCAAACTTGACCTAGATATCATCAAGGTGAACGTTCTGAACAATTTTCATGAAGATCTTGTGAAATATATGGCCTCTAGAGAGGTCACACGGTTTTTCTATTTTTAGACCTACTAACCTAGTTTTGGACTGCACATGACCCAGTTTCGAACTTGACCTAGATATCATCAAGGTGAACATTCTAACCAATTTTCATGAAGATCTCATGAAATATATGGCCTCTAGAGAGGTCACAATGTTTTTCTATTTTTAGACCTACTGACCTAGTTTTTGACCGCACATGAACCAGTTTCGAACTTGACCTAGATATCATCAAGATGTACATTCAGACCAACTTTCATACAGATCCCATGAAAAATATGGCCTTTAGAAAGGTCACAAGGTTTTTCTATTATTTGACCTACTGACCTAGTTTTTGAAGGCACATGACCCAGTTTCAAACCCGACCTAGATATCATCAAGGTGAATGTTCTGACCAATTTTCATGAAGATCTCGTGAAATATATGGCCTCTGGAGAGGTCACAAGGTTTTTCTATTTTTAGACCTACTGACCTAGTTTTGAACCGCACATGACCCAGTTTCGAACCTGACCTAGATATCATCAAGGTGAACATTCTGACCAATATTCATAAAGATCCCATGAAAAATGTGACCTCTAGAGTGGTCACAAGCAAAAGTTTACGCACGCACGCACAGACTGACGATGGACGCTGAGTGATCACAAAAGCTCACCTTGTCACCTTGTGACAGGTGAGCTAAAAAAAGTTACAATGCAAGTTACGGTATTTATAGTAACAACTAAAGGAAGTTAATCTTAAAAAAATTGTAAATCCACACAAAAATCCTTACCAGATAGAGATAGGTCAAAATACACCTCAAAATTGGATGTAACATGCATGTTGTACTACAGAAATGTGGTCTCCATTTTTCCCTATGACTAGTAATGAAAAATTTACAATATAAGCTATTTATAGTAACAACAAAGGGAAGTAATTCTAAAGGGGCATGACACTCCATTACATGATGGTGTACAATTGAGCCAAGTTACATCAAAATCCCTCCATGCATGAAGAAGAAATGCTACGGACAAAGTCATTCTTGTATCTGACATTTGGCCTCTAAGTGTGACCTTGACCTTAGACCTAGGGACCTGGTTTTTGCGCATGACACTCCGTCTCGCGATGGTGAACAATTGTGCCAAGTTTCATCAAAATCCCTCCATGCATGAAGAAGATAATGCTCCGGACAAAGTTTTTATTCTTGTATCCTTTGTGACCTTGACCTTAGACCTAGGGGCCTGTTTCTTGCGCAAGACACTCCGTCTCGTGATGTTGAACAATTGTGCCAAGTTTCATCAAAATCCCTCCATGCATGAAAAAGATATGCTCCCGACAAAGTTTTTATTCTTGTATCCTTTGTGACCTTGACCTTAGACCTAGGGACCTGGTTCTTGCGCAAGGCACTCCGTCTCATGATGGTGAACAATTGTGCCAAGTTACACATAGATACACATAAACAGAGGCACAAAAAATCAGCACACTAAAGAACAATGTCAAACATGCTCCTATCACATAAAACATTTATTAAATACCTACTGATACATACACATAATTCTTAAAACAAGACACATCTACAAGTTATAACAACACAAATTTTATAGATTATTAACACTTCATAGATCATTTGCCCAGATAAGACTTTAGTCAGTGTTTTAGATATTTGAAGGCAGTAAATCTACATTTCAGTAGGTATTTCCAGTACTTTCTTGTTCTCCTCAACTTAAGTACCAAACAATTCCCCTGCATGGACCTATGAGAATGCTTCAAGTACCAAACAATTCCCCTGCATGGACCTATGAGAATGCTTCAAGTACCAAACAATATCCCCGCAAGAACCAATGAAAATGATTTTATTTCAATGTTAACAGTTACTCCTCATATAAGGATAAAAAATTCTAGGCTTTTCCTATTGTAGTTACAGTATGTTCTTGAACAACTATCCAGCAGAAAGTGGCTGATTTAGCAGAAATAGATTGGCCTACAAACATTGTGCTTTCAACTTGTACACTATGTTAACACACATTTACCCAGTACAAGGTGCTTACAAGCTTAAATAATAATAATGCTGAGTGCACTAGTGTCTTACAGTTGGTTATTTCACAATATCTCGTGTTAAATACAGTGTTAGCTTCTAGATATAGTAATGCTACTTCACAATACAACATCAGGAAGGATTTCATTCCATAAGAAATTTGATCACTTTTAGTCACAACAACAAAACTTTAGGTCATATGGCGTGTTTCGTGATGTAAATTTGGAAGCCTACTCAAAAGGCCTGTTCAGACACAACTTCTGGCTAGGGCAGGGTTCTGAGTTAAAATCAAACTTCCACAAGCTATCAGCAGAAAATTAACTATTCTATGTAATGTATATACAATGTTCTTACTCTGCAACAGCCAGTGCTTGAATACTTTCTTCTAAGACTGTCTAGAGGGAAAGATTTTATGCTGCTAAAAATCCATTGTAACTGCAAGAAATAAACACTGGCAGCTGGATACAGTCCTCACAGCCTATCAAAATATTTAGCTGACAACTTCTAGATAGCTTGTCTAAAGCTACTGAACTACCTTGACAGGTATAGTTAACGTGTACAATCGCCACAGTCAAAAATAACTACTGAAACATAATAACACCAACCTTGCTGCGCAGGAGTGCTGGGTCTGGGACTCTCCGCTGGGGTGGCATGTTGTTGTTGTTGTGGCTGTTGCTGCTGCAGTGTCATGTTGAAAGCCCTCTCAGCGTCGGCCTGTTTGGCCTGCTGCTCCTCGGCAATCCTACGAGCCTTATCCTCGTATTTCTCCTTCTCCTCTTTCTCCAAGTTCCTCCACTACAATAACACAGTGGTACCATCAAAAAGCAGGCCGAAATAATACAGAACACAAAACATTCAGCCGTTCTTCACTTACAGAATAATATATAGCAGAATCATATTCAATATATTTATGACAAAGATGTTATAAACCTGAGAAATCATTTCACAAGGGCATAGCCTAAATGAATTATTCAACACGGCATATAACCAATTTGGAGTTTTTATGAAAACAAGCAAATTCAGTAAATTGTTAACCCCTGGCAAACGTAATAGAGGTTTCATCCTTAAATAGTTTTAGTAATGAAATTCTAATGCTTAGCTACTTGGTTTATGTTGGAATTTAAAGATTTTAAAACAATTAAAGGTCAATAACTCTTAAAGTTAGTCAAGATATCCTGACAAAAGTTGCATGTGCACAACTGCCCTACAGTGTGGGAATTTATGAATATTAAAATAGTGAAAGGGCACTATGCAGTCACTGAGAACTTGATGAATCTTGGATACAGTCAAAAATTCTTACTTTTTCCCAAATGAAAGGGAAAAACTCTTACTTTTCTTAGTCAAGCGAGATAATACTACCTGTGGGCAAAGGCCATGTGCTAACTAGAAATTGCTTTTGTAAAAAAGCACGTCTCCCCCAATGCAAAGTCCCAGAAGTCAATAGGGGTCAGGAGTGAAAGTCAAAGAGACACTGATGGTTGGCTGCAATAGGGATCATCTACTTGGCATGTCCAGTCATCCTACTAAGTTTCAACACTCTAGGCCTAGGGATTCTCAAGCCACTGTTCAGGCTCCTGTGTCCTTGACCCAAAATAAATAGGGGTCATCTACTCTGCATGTCCAAATCATCCTATTAAGTTTCAACATTCTAGGTAAAGTGGTTCTCGAGTTATTTTCCGGAAATGATTTTACATATACCGGCCCCTGTGACCTTGATCTTTAATAGACTGACCAAAAAATCAATAAGGGTCATCTACTCTGCATGACCAATCATCCTATGAAGTTTCAACATTCTGGATCAAGTGGTTCTCAAGTTATTGATCGGAAATGGTTTTCCATGTTCAAGCTCCTGTGACCTTGACCTTTAACAGAGTGACCCCAAAATCGATAGGGGTCATCTACTCTGCGTGTTCAATCATCCTATGAAGTTTCAACATTCTGGATCAAGAGGTTCTCAAGTTATTGATCAGAAATGGTTATCAATGTTCAGGCCCCTGTGACCTTGACCTTTAACAGAGTGACCTCAAAAACAATATGGGTCATTTACTCTGCAGGAACAATCATCCTATGAAGTTTCAACATTCTGGGTCGATGGGTTCTCAAGTTATTGATCGGAAACGGTTTTCCATGTTCAGGCCCCTGTGACCTTGACCTTTAACAGAGTGACCCCAAAATCGACAGGGGTCATCTACTCTGCATGACCAATCATCCTATTAAGTTTCAACATTCTGAGTCAAGTGGTTCTCGAGTTATTGATCGGAAACGGTTTTCCATGTTCAGTCCCCTGTGACCTTGACCTTTAACAGTGACCCCAAAATCGATAGGGGTCATCTACTCTGCATGACCAATCATCCTATGAAGTTTCAACATTCTGGGTCAAGTGGTACTCAAGTTATTGATCGGAAATGGTTTTCAATGTTCAGGTCCCTGTGACCTTGACCTTTGATGGAGTGACCCCGAAAACAATAGGGGTCATCTACACTACATGACCAATCATCCTATGAAGTTTCAACATTCTGGGTCAAGTGGTTCTCTAGTTATTGATCGGGAATGGTTTTCAATGTTCAGGCCCCTGTGACCTTGACCTTTGACGGAGTGACCCCAAAAACAACAGGGGTCGTCTACTCCAGCAGCCCTACAACCCTATGAAGTTTGAAGGTTCTAGATCAAATGGTTCTCCAGTTATTGATCGGAAATGAAGTGTGATGTATGGGCGGACGGACGGACAGACAGACAGACAAGGCAAAAACAATGTCTCCCCCAGAGGTGGGGGGAGACATAATTAATAATCATTTGAGATCTGATGATTCTAGCTAAAAAACTTTTTTGATAATAAGCATTTTCAATTTTGGACGGATGGAGGCACAAACAGCAGGACAGACATGTTGCCTTTGGCAGGGGGGGAAATACAATACAATTCTCTTTATTAGAATGTTTCAAAAGAAGTCTACACATTCGTAATAAATTTCATTCTTTCGTAAGTTCTTAATAAATTTATAATTTCTCCACTGTAAAAGATCAAGTTGGCATATATCATGTCAAAACTGACAACTCCATGTAGAAGAAGAGTGCCAGACTGTCACAAAATACGCCCCTTGGATGAAAACTGTTCAAAGGCTAAATAGGCAGTTTTTCAAGTAATTCAAGGACCATAATCCAAGTGTGCCTGAGGCGATTTGGTTGGTTACTGAACCTGGCCGAGATATTATGCCCACATTGTCAGCAAGTTTGGTGAAGATTGGATGGAAACTGTTACACTTAGAGAGCGGACAAGGCTAAATAGGTAATTCAAGGGCCATAATCCAGAAGTGCCTGGGGCAATTTTGGTGGTTATCGAACTTGGCCGAGATAGTATGTCCACAAACATTGTCAGCAAGTTTGGTGAAGATCTGATGAAAACTGTTCGACTTGTAGAGAGCGGACTTACTTTGGACGCCAACCTCCGCCCGCTCGCCAGCCTGCCATGGGTGTTCATATAATATGGCCCGCTCTTTCAGAGATGGACATATAAAAAGTTAACACTGTGTAGCACCTTTTTACCGTGTAACAATGCCTATCTTTTTACTATACACATATACAGTAGTTCTAGTGAAAATGCTGTTAAGAAAACTGGTGTTACCTCCCTTTTTTCAAACACTTCCGTAAAAGAACACTGCAAGGAAGCCTAAAGGCGTTATGAAATCAAGGTACAGGAAGCTTATATTATATATGAACCTATATAGCTCTACATATAAAACAATGAAATGCTAACATCTAGGCTTGTAAATATTTTCAAAGCATTAACAATTCTATCTTATAAAAGCCAAGAGCATTTTATAAATAATGCTGGAAAAAAATCTACTCTAACACATACAACATTCTGCGCATTCCAAGGTCTATACTCAGTGAAAATAACATCATACAACACAAAAATCATGCCATCATTCACTGATGTTTCAATCATACAGTATTGAGCAATAAGCTTTTCTTAACACTAATTTGGGATGAACAGTTTAAAATAACATTACTTTCTTTTCTCTTCTGAGAATCAAATATATATACATCAGATCTTACAGCTATCATACGTAAGTGGAAAGCGGAAGTTCTAATAAAATACCACTGTTGCTTGCTATATTTTTTTTTAAGTTATTTTTTCTTAAGTATGTCATACAATGTTAATCTACAGTATCTGATGGAATAAAAAAATTTGTAACACCTGATCTACCATATTAAAAGACTTTAGACTTTCTGTTTTGACTGGTGACTAACTCTTTATATAATTTTGATTTCTAGTCAATTTCACAGTCATTAGATTGGGAGAGGAGAGAAAGAAAAATGAACCATTCAAATATTTTAAACAAAAACAAAGGCATTAGGAAGGTTATTATCACTTGGGATAATGAAATGACAATATTACAACACCAAGAGACAATGATGAAGAAAATAAAGTGTACAAGACAGTATAATACCAGTATACAGGTGCACCAAAACAAGATTCAGTGAATACCTTAAAGCAGTCAAAACTTGTCAAGACTGTACTCATACACAATAACCCAGTTTTTCTTTGCACCCAAACAACCCAGCAGAAAATAAAAATTTGGAAAAATAAAAGATAGAAAGTGACTGTATCAAATAAATCTTAAAGACATTAACCTTTTTTTCATGCAGAACCAATAAGTTTCTGTAGCCCTAAGGCATGTTAAAGATTAAACATGCAGTAACAGTTCCCAGAGGTTGTGAAAAAATACACTTAATGTTGAAAGTATTGCTTAAACGAATCCAAGCACTTATTTCTAAGTAACTTCATTCTGCCAATTCAATGACAACGAAAGCTAGCAAATTCAAGCGATTTCCAATTTTATTCAGACTTACATATCTATTACCATAAAGGACATCTTTACCTGTATTCCTACCATCCGACTTATCTCTCCAAATGTGTAATGATTTTTGCCTTCTTCAGTCAATTTCCGTCTAAAATCGCCAGAAAACAAGACAAAGCCACTCGGATATCGTTTAGCTCGCACCTATAAAATGAGTAAACCAACATGCAAAATAAAAATAGGTTCAGGGTCAAACACACTTTTTCCTATCGTTCCCATGGAAACTAGAAACCACAGTGTTTCAGCAGCTGAAAATTTGTTGACATAAATTTTCATTTCCACAGAAACAGAACTGACTGATTTGCCTTTGAGCTATATGAAAAGCAATTTCAAAATGAAAAGAAAAAATATGGCACAAAACAGAATTACTAGAATGTTTTTTTAAATATATGTAAGTTCAAAAAGTACTTTAAAATTAATTTTTCTGGATTTAAAAAAATACAAGGGCCCCCAGAAAAATCAATCAGTTGTGTTTGACCCAATGGAAAAAGCAAACAAAATAAATAAATCATGCTTCATGCCCGCTATGATGGTGAAAACAGCTTGGTTGCTATGACAACATGTTACTATGACGACAATATCACATGACCAGGACAACAGCCAATACAGTACCTTCCCACCAACAAGACGACTGATTTCACCGAAATTGCATTCTGGGTTTTCTTGTTGTACAATTTTACGAAATTCTCCAGAAAACACAATGTAGCCACTAATTTGTGTCCGTTTATCTTTGTTTTTGTCTCGCCAATTCATACCTTTACCCTAAAACAAACATATTTACCTATTAACATTTTATATATCTTTTTAAAAAAAACCATTAGCCTGCTAAATTTCTAAAAATGACTAGTCCATCATTCAATTTGGGCAATACCAATTATCATTGGAAGGGGTGTTTATTGAAAATTTACTGACCGAACAGTGAACAGTGCAGACCATGATCAACCTGGACAGACGTACAGGCTGATTTTGGTCTGCGTTGGTCGCAAAGGCAGAATCACTTGCTGCCAGCAGGCTAAAGGTCAATAGATAATCCTTGAATGCAGAAATGCAAAGTCTGGTTAAAAACTGACAAGCAATTTTCGAATTACATTCACTTATCTTAGTATTTTTTTGTACAAAGTTTTCACACAAACTGGTGATTCTATTGTTGTTGACATGCATATCTCTTACATCTTGGCTTATCTTTAGTTCTTAACATCTGTTTTTAAAACCAGACAATACATAAATATTTATGCACCTTAAGTTACCTTGACCAAAACTTAAGAGGACATCTGAAAGGAAAAACATCTTCACACAAACTATTCAAACATCTACAAATTTACACAAGACTAAGAAATGCATTAACTGTCATAATAAATGACAATATACTAAATTTTATAACTTTTAACAATATTTCAAAGGCAAGATAATGTAACATATTTTATACTTCAAAATAATGCAAAGCCAAGAATTTCTACATACTTCAGCTTAGTGTACTTTAAAAGAATGCAGTGTTTAACCATTTAAAAAACTAAGGGCTTTACATGCACTGATGCAATTTTCAAAGTAATTTTTTGCACAATTTTTAAGCACTTTAAACTGAACAAAAATTTCTATCCTCAATAACATTCAACAAATTGCTATCCTAAACACACTGTAATACACATAATATATAAATTCTGTTTCAAGCATGTTATTTTTAATACACAAGGCCTGCACTTCAGCCCTTTCCTGCAATTCTTTATCTAACTAGTTTTTCATAATACAGATATCTAAAATATTAGTAGGGTGGATTTATAATCAAAACTTTTACCAGGAGGAAAAGCTTCAATTTTAAGTTCTTTGTTTTGTTTTCAATGTAGTGCCATTTTCAACAAAATTTCAGTTATGAAATGACGGGTAGTTAACCAGAGTTTCTGTATTCTGTACCAGTACTAACATGTTCTCCACAAGTAACTGCCAATTTCTCCACATGAATCAGAAGTGAAGGATGAAATAATTTTTGATACAATGTCTTTTATCAATCTGTCATGGAGAACATATGTGCCGCTCTTGAACAGAACTCAATCCCGCGAACTGTGTAGTGTAGAACTGTGCTATCACTATTTAGCTCAGCCAACAGACATTTTTCTGCTTATTAATGTAATGTGGGGTTTTTTAACTGTAGAAATAGTAATGCCTTCTTTTCAAAGAAATTCTTGTAAAATTCTTATTGTCTGTTTGATGAGTTAAAATTTTAGTTATCTCCCTTCTGTTCATGTATTCAATTGAGCAGTAACTGTGACTATAAAGGGAGGTAAATACAAATAAAGGGTGATAAATATAACTTCCTCCTGGTACTGCAAACTATGACAGTAACATAAATCTACTTAACACACTGTAACATAGGTTATATAAGACATCGCAGGTGGGATTTATTTCCAAAACCAAAAACAGGGTAGCACAAGCTGATATAAACCAAATACACTTTTCTACAGAATAACTAATTTCCCATTCAATTCATGCTAAAATTTCCTACAAGCATAAAAATATCTAGCAAAATGTCTTAAACTTGAGATCAATAACCCAATTTTTCTTCTTGCCTAGAATATTTTGTTCAATAAAACTTTCTTCACTGTCTGTAGGTGTGAAAAAAATTAAAACCTTTTCTTGGCCTACCTATTCATTTGCATATTCTCATTAATAGTCACCTGTCACTAGACTAGTAAAACAAAATCCTACAAAAGTTACAGAACACTGGATACCCCCTTCTAATGTCACTGTACAGTCTTATGTAGGCGTGTGTGTTGGGTGGGGGGTGGGGGGACAGGAAGTCACATGCTGAACAATAATATTCTTACATGAGGCTTCATGACGATCCAACACAAATATCAAGGCCCTTTATGCATCTTTTTGACTAAGTCAAGAGCCATAACTCTGGTCTGGCAAAGTAAAATCCCAATTAAAACCAAAGTGCACAACACCACATGCTGAATGACAATCCTGTGAGGTTTATGACTTTGTGTCAAATACTTTTTGAAATATGCACGACACAAGTTCAGATAGACAGTCATATTTTAGACTTAGTCAAAAGCTATAACTCTAGTCTAGCCGAGTGAAATCCCAATTAAAACCTATGTGCAAAACTTCACATGCTGAATGACAATACTACGATGTTTCAGGACAATTACTTTTTGAAATATGCATGGCACAAATTCGGACTTAGAGACAGTTGTACAAACAAAGGCAAATCTAAGTATCCCAACCTGCAAGCTTCGTGAGACACAAAAAGTTATGGTTCTACTATAAAAGATTTTACAAAGAAACTATTTTCAACCTAGCTTTGGTTAAAATTCATACATTTTACATCATACTGGAATTTTTCCTCAGTCTCCATTCAGTTTCAAGCAATTTCTACCCTTTTCTTCAAAACACATACATGTTTTACTAATGCATTCTCCAAACCCAAAATATAAATCTCAAGCATTCATACAAAACATGCTGGTAAGAAAAGGTTAACAATTGGCAATACGCCAACAATTCTGACAATAATATTTTCTTCATAAAGCATTTTGAATTCACCTTTTTCTTGCTGCCTTCTCCCCCCGTGGATCCCTCAACCTTAAAATCAAATAATTCATGTGTCAAATGTACTTCCACCTAATCAAAAAAAATATTTGCACAGGCCTAAAACCCTCACTTACGATACTCGTACATTAGTAAAATCTCACACTATTACTTTGTTTTCACTAAGACCATGTAAAACTGTTTGTTCTGTTCTCAAGAAAACCTACAAATTACCAGTTTTATCTTTCCTATTAACCTTTACCCTGCTAAATTTCTCAAATAAACTGGTCCATCATTCAATTTGGGCAATACCATTTATTATTCAAAGGGGTGTTCACTGAAAATTTACTGACTGAATAGCGAACAGTGCAGACCATGATTAGCCTGCACAGATGTGCAGGCTAATCTTGGTCTGCACTGGTCGCAAAGGCAGAATAACTCACTGCTAGCAGGCTAAAGGTTAATAGCATTTTCTGTTCTAACTCAACCCGACCAATTTTCCTAATTGTGATGTTATTGCGCCATAAAATCATTGGTCTGAAAAAATCAGCTCTTTCATGAAGTCAGTCTAAATCTTTACAGGCACGCTGACAATTAATACAGCATAAAACAAGCAATTTATGGGGACAATTTTTGGCAATACGCCAACAATTCTGACAATAATATTTTCTTCATAAAGCATTCTGAATTCACCTTTTTCTTGCTGCCTTCTCCCCCCGTGGATCCCTCAACCTTAAAATCGAATAATTCATGTGTCAAATGTACTTCCACCTAATCAAACAAGAGGACCATGATGGTCCTGAATCGCTCACCTATCCCCACATGACCCAGTGTTGAACTGAGTATGACATCGTTATTTCTATTATTTGACATAGTGACCTAGTTTTTGAGCACATGTGACCTAGATATCATCAAGATGAAAAATTCTGACCAATTTTCATACAGATCCATTGAAAAATATGACCTCTAGGGAGGTCACAAGGTTTTTCTATTATTTGACCTAATGACCTAGTTTTTGAAGGCAAGTGACCTACTAGTTTTTGACCGCACATGACCCAGTTACGAACTTGACCTAGATATCATCAAGCTGAACACTCTCACCAATTTTCATGAAGATCCATTGAGAAATATGGCCTCTAGAGACGTCACAAGGTTTTTCTATTTTTAGACCTACTGACCTAGTTTTTGACCGCACCTGACCCAGTTTCGAATCTGACCTAGATATCATCAAGATGAACATTCTGATCAATTTTCATGAAGATCTCTTGAAAAATATGGCCTCTAGAGAGGTCACAGGGTTTTTCTATTTTTAGATCTACTGACCTAGTTATTTACCGCACGTGACCCAGTTTCGATCTAGACCTAAATATCATCAAGGTGAACATTCTCACCAATTTTCATAAAGATCCCATGACAAATATTGCCTCTAGAGAGGTCACAAAGTTTTTCTATTTTCAGACCTACTGACCTAGTTTTTGAATGCACGTGACCCAGTTTCAAACTTAACCTAGATATCATCAAGGTGAACATTCTGACCAATTTTCATGAAGATCCATTGAGAAATAAGGCCTCTAGAGAGGTCACAAGGTTTTTCTATTTTTAGATCTACTGACCTAGTTTTTGACCCCACGTGACCCAGTTTCGAACTTGACCTAGATATCATCAAGGTAAACACTCTGACCAATTTTCATTAAGATCTCATGAAAAATATGGCCTCTAGAGAGGTCACAAGGTTTTTCTATTTTTAGACCTACTGACCTAGTTTTTGACCGCATATGACCCAGTTTCGAACTTGACCTAGATATCATCAAGATGAACATTCTGACCAACTTTCATAAAGATCCCATGAAAAATGTGACCTCTAGAGTGGTCACAAGCAAAAGTTTACGCACGCACGGACGACGGACGACGGACGCCACGCGATCACAAAAGCTCACCTTGTCACTTTGTGACAGGTGAGCTAAAAAAATATTTGCAAAGGCCTAAAACCCTCACTTACGATACTCGTACATTAGTAAAATCTCACACTATTACTTTGTTTTCACTAAGACCATGTAAAACTGTTTGTTCTGTTCTCAAGAAAACCTACAAATTACCAGTTTTATCTTTCCTATTAACCTTTACCCTGCTAAATTTCTCAAATAAACTGGTCCATCATTCAATTTGGGCAATACCATTTATTATTCAAAGGGGTGTTCACTGAAAATTTACTGACTGAATAGCGAACAGTGCAGACCATGATTAACCTGCATGGATGTGCAGGCTAATCTTGGTCTGCACTGGTCGCAAAGGCAGAATAACTCACTGCTAGCAGGCTAAAGGTTAATAGCATTTTCTGTTCTAACTCAACCCGACCAATTTTCCTAATTGTGATGTGTTTGTGCCATAAAATCATTGGACGTCTGAAAAAATCGTCTCTTTCATGAAGTCAGCCTAAATCTTTACAGGCACGCTGACAATTAATACAGCATAAAACAAGCAATTTATGGGGACAATTTTTGGCAATACGCCAACAATTCTGACAATAATATTTTCTTCATAAAGCATTCTGAATTCACCTTTTTCTTGCTGCCTTCTCCCCCCGTGGATCCCTCAACCTTAAAATCAAATAATTCATGTGTCAAATGTACTTCCACCTACTCAAAAAAAATATTTGCAAAGGCCTAAAACCCTCTCTTACGATACTCGTAAATTAGTAAAATCTCACACTATTACTTTGTTTTCACTAAGACCATGTAAAACTGTTTGTTTTGTTCTCAAGAAAACCTACAAATTACCAGTTTTATCTTTCCTATTAACCTTTACCCTGCTAAATTTCTCAAATAAACTGGTCCATCATTCAATTCGGGCAATACCATCTATTATTCAAAGGGGTGTTCACTGAAAATTTACTGACTGAATAGCGAACAGTGCAGACCATGATTAGCCTGCACGGATGTGCAGGCTAATCTTGGTCTGCACTGGTCGCAAAGGCAGAATACTCAACCCGACCAATTTTCCTAATTGTGATGTTATTGTGCCATAAAATCATTGGACGTCTGAAAAAATCGGCTCTTTCATGAAGTCAGCCTAAATCTTTACAGGCACGCTGACAATTAATATAGCATAAAACAAGCAATTTTTGGGGACGATGACATGTTAGGATAGAAATAGTATTTCTAAAACACTGAATTTTTTCCATTTAATAAAACCACCTTTGTTGAGGTATGTATCCCTGTATCACTTCTGATATAGCTCCTAAACATCTGAACTCCAACAATGGTATTCTTCAAAAATTATATCACTGTTAAGCTAATATTACTGAAACACCTTCAGAATGCATTCTGGCCTCTACCAAAAGCATAAGAAAACCTACCTCAAGTGACAGACAAGGTTTGAAAACCCAAACAATTTATTTTACATGGTCTTAATATATCATAAAAGCAAATGTAAAAGCCCACTGTTGGTGAAATCCCTCAGTTTAAATGCAACAACTGAAAATCAAAGATGACTCTTAATTTCCTGACCTTCATTTTGTTTGCATTTTTGACACTGTTTTTCTTTTTTTTTTTTGTTGTTGTTATATATCATCAGATGGCCTAAAATGCTCTTTCTGCCAAACATACTTATCACAAAATTGTGAAAGATTTTACGTGATTTAGTGTTGTTGCACTTACTGTATTTTCCTCAAGTTTTGGGACACGCAGAAATAGTTATTTTTTAACTGTACCAAGATTTAATTTAAAAAAAAATATTCATAGAAAAATGTCCTAAACTTTAGGGACATCGGTTTTACCTGGGATAAATAGACAGGCAAAAGAAAAAGAAAAACAGAAAACAAATCCCACAAAATCTGTTGTCACATATATCCCCAGGAATCATATTAGTGCTTGACTACTGACTCAACTTTTTTTTTTTTTAACTGCATTGGATCAATCAAATTATTGATAAAAACTATATCTTTTTTGTAAAGATACTAAAACAAGTTCCCTATAAGTTTGACAAGTCCATTACAAAAGGAATATAAATTCATTTCTCAATTTTTCTCATTTTTTTGTTGTAAAATAACTGTTTCACATACTGTCAGAAATTTTAAAAACTGAAAAATATCTGAGAACTTTCTGTTCAAAATTTTAGGTACGAGAAAATTATTTTTGCAAATGTAATTATTTTTGCAGATTTTGAGGGTGTCCCAATTTTAAGGGTTTCCCAACACTTGGGGAAAATACGGGTATGTTTTACACTCCTCATTAAGTGTTAAGTGGAAAGACAAAAAAAAATATTTAATAGAAACCAATGTAAGAATTATAAAAATCAAAATGTATATCAGAAAACAAACTAAATCTAAACAACCAAATCAAACCACCATGGTGATGATATACCTTCTTCGTTGTATGCGGTGTTTTTATTACAGCCGGAATAGGCATGCCATACTCGTCTAGAGATTCATTCAATATTTCTGGCTGAGTATCGGTCGTAAATGTATCACGTGACTCATCACCGTCGTAAGCCAGGTTCTCCTCTGACGCTTTGACTAGAAGTGGAGATGGCTCCTATATATGGTAAAAAGAAAACAACAACCAAAATTTACTGAAAATCTTTTAAATCACTGAATTAGAAAAAGCTGTTAGAAATTTCTTTAGTATTTTCCAGATATATAGATAGGGTTAATTACTGACGATTAAAAATATTCAGATATATTCAATATCAATTTAGTGCATTATATAATCATACAGTGCCAAAGAAAATCAAAATTAACAGACTATCTATTTCAATTGTGTTCTTCATGCAATTTTCCTTAGAAGTATTTCATTTATCATATAGCATGCAGGTTGAACATATGCTCAAAACAACTGATCACATACACACAAGGTCAACATCAGGATTCAAACCCACCCACAACCCCTAGACATGAAGCTAAATATATATAGCTCAATAACTGCCTTTCAAACAATTTAGCTGATCCTTCATAACATAAATTTGATATTAATATCATCATTTACAAAGCTTTGATAAGCTGTTCAGTATTAGGTCCCCTGCTTTTCTAGATAATTAATCTTGCTCTATGTTCATAATTTATTCTTTATTTGAGAAACTCCCAAATATCATCCAGTGTTTGGTCCATAAAAATTAATCAACCACAAAAGACTTCATTCATAATATGAAATTAAACGTTATATATTTCTAATCATCTACGTGTTAAGAAGCCACATATTTTGTTAGATATATAATTGCTGATCACTAAAGCAAAGCTTATAGTATATTTCTTCAACATTTCATCTTCAGGCCCCTGTGGTCATGTGGTTAAGGTTACTGACTTCGAACCATTTCCATATCACCTATGGATTCGATTGAGTATGCCATCCAGCTGGCTTCGGGAAGGCCAGTAGTTCTACCCAGGGACTTGCCCATGTGTGAAAGAATGCCAAGAGTGGCAGCTGGGGTTGATATCAATCATCAAAAGCTACATAGTCGCTAAAATTAACATAACTGTATTGATATCAAAACTGAACTGAACATAAAGCATGTCTGCTTTCCTCAAAGATCTCCACAGGAACAACTAAAAATATCCCAATTAATCATCAACACTAAAATGAAGGGTTTGCCAATTTTAATATGCCTATTTTTTTTAAATTATAAAATAATATGTATTTCTTACTATATGTATGGGAACTGGATTTAAATATAAATTTCGAGCGTTGAGCATATATCATCATAAACACACTAGAATACTAATTCAAACATGACCCTTCTATATGACTTGTTCAGTCACAAGAAATGAACCGCACCATGAGAAAACCAACATAGTGCGTTTGCGACCAGCATGGATCCAGACAAGCCTGCGTATCCATGCAATCTGGTCAGGCTCCATGCTGTTCGCTTTCAAAGCCTATTGCAATTAGAGAAACTGTTAGCGAACAGCATGGATCCTGACCAGACTGCGCAGATGCACAGGCTGGTCTGGATCCATGCTGGTCGCAAATGTACTACGTTGGTTTTCTCATGGCTCAGCTCAAATAAGGAATGTTCACAACTTCAAAACAAAATTAACTGAGTAACAAAAACGCAACACCGAAAGCCTTTTGGAGGACAGCTTAAGCAAAGATTTCTTTCGAGTACTTCATATCCTTTTTTTTCCTGACATAAAAAATTGCAAATAAGCAAGCCAACTTGAACTAAAGGTAAACTATTATGGAAGGAAAAATAAAAACTTCTATTTGTAGGATCTGTACTACACACAAACTGGTAGGATTTTTGTTGCAAATTTACACAATTTTTAATGAGGTTTTTTAATGCTAAATATTTTCTGTCACCTTAATGCAAACTGACTGGGATTCTTTAAGAAACCAGGATAGGTATAAAACACAGTACAACCGTTGAATAATTTTTACACCCCCCCCCCCACACCCCCCCTAAAAAAACAGATATATACTGTGAAACCATTTACATTCAGAGGACACTTATTTTCAAGCATTCCACGGACAGGTTAATCCACAAGTTTGAATCATCCAAATAAAACCCCATTTACTTAATTTTCAAAATGTGTAATCCATGAAATAGCCATTTTGGGAGCGAAACCACAAAATGTTGTGTCAATTAAATTCAGAGATTTCACAGTATCCTGGGATGTTAAAAAACCTTAGTCAGTTCACATTTGAAAATATGTCCAAGGTAAGACAACTTATGTAAGATTAGACAAGCTATTCTATTTTTCAACGTAAGTTAACAGAAAAAAATGGTCAGAAATCTCTGCTTGTCTTTCAAAGAAAGGAAATTCAAACATTCTATACCTGTTTATTAATAACATTGAATGGGTGAGCTATTTCCACCTATGGATGGAAATAAATACATGTATATCATATCTATCAAAACATACATGTATATTACATCTATCTAACATTTTTTTTTATTTCAAAAATCAGCCATGTTGGTTAAATACAGGACACCAGACATACACCCAGAACAGTAAATAATTTCCACAGTAATAATTAGTATGCATAGAAAACCATTCCCATTTTTTTTATCAAATAAATGTGAAATCTATTTCAGCACATTACTACAAAATCATTCCAATTCATTGGGGACCAATTTTAATATCTATTCTGTCTGTGGCTATACAAGAAATCAAATCCTAATAAAAACCATAAACTGCCATTTATTCTCAAAATTTGAAATCCACAAAAACATGTCCAGAAAAGTAGCCACTTTGCTGAAACCATGAAAATTCATGCCCACAAATTAAATGATTTCACAGAATTAAGAAATAAAAGGGTAATAAAATGTATCGAAAAATCTATGAAAACATATATCAGTGTCAAAATTTTATGTATTAAATAACTTCACCCAATTAGACCTTGAAAATATTTTACAGTTTTGAAACTTAAGCTACCTTTATCACCAATCATAGATTACACCTGTAAGCTCTTCTACAGTATAATAAGTTCTAGAACTTCATCAATCATTTATCAGACCTGTTTGCATTTCTATTAGTCCTCGAATCATTTCAGTTATCAGCCCCATTTTAGTTCACATCAAATATCGTTACACATACACGATAATCAATCATTTTTACACCTGACCATTAACAGTCCTATTTTAGTTCACAGCCTCCACATTCACACCCGCTTCATAATTAGTCCAACTTAAGTTCAGGCTCTCTGATATTATACTCCTTGATAATCAGTTCTATTTTAGTTCACGCCCTCCATTTTTAAATCCACTGGATATTCAGTCCTACTTTAGTATGGGCCCTCCATTTTAAGACCCACATGAAATTCAGTTTGACTTAAGTTAAAACCCTCCATTTTTCCACCTACTCAGTAAGAAAAAAAGATAAATATTCATAACAAACTTGCAATAATACGCTGGCTAAATAGAAAACAGTTTCGACTCACTACAACTAAGATAACTTTTAACTGTTCACCATAAAGCCCTCAAATATCAACTTGTGGCATATAAAGCCATTTACATGGGGTATAAAAAATCTACATGCTAAAGGGTTTAAACAAAAACATGTAACATGGTGACTAAAATTTACCTTTGTAGGGATGATCTGTTTCCTGAAGAACAGAATCTCATCATCCGTAACCCTTGGTGATAGCGAGTGTTTCTAGGAAAATATTAATATTTGACATATTATTCAAATCAGGTATCTCAAAACTGTACATAAATAAAAAAAAATCCTGCTATCTCAAAATCTCAATTTTAATCTGAAATTTAAGTGTAGTAACTCCAAGTTTGTAAAGCCAAATCTATTCAAGTCTAGTTTCAACTCACTTTCTGTACAATATAGTCATATCCTACATTTACGATTTTTTATAACTTCAAAAACATGTCATAGTCTACTATCACATAATCATAATACCTAAAAAGCTTGTTAAAAGAGAAGCTCTGGAGAAATACATCACTTCTATCTTGACAGAATGGTATATTTTGAACAACAAACTAATACAATTTCTTTATTCCTGTAAAATAGCAGAAATGAAAGTTTAAGTTTTACCTTTAACCCCTTTGAGAGCCTTCTCACAGTCTTTTCTGTTTCATGATATTTTGACTCACAGATATATACATCAGATTCTGGTACTTCTGTTGGACGACCTACAACAATTATAATAATCAATTTAAGACAAGAGCACTGCCTTGCGGGTGCTGACGCTCATCTGATTTTTTTGCATAAGAGAAATATTGTCCTACCCATGATTTTCTAAGTCTAAAAAGGGCCATCATTCTTGCAAAAAGCAGGATAGAGTTATGTTTCTTGATGTACAGCATCAACTTATGATGGTGAAAAACTGTTGCAAGTTTTAAAGCAATAGCTTTGATAGTTTATGAGAAAAGCTGACTTAAACATAATACTCAACCAAGAAAACTGATTTTCTAAGTCCAAAAGGGGCAATAATTATTGCAATAAGCAGGATGGAGTTATGTTTCTTGCTGTACAGGGTCAGCTTATGATGGTGAACAAGTGTTGCAAGTTTTAAAGCAATAGCTTTGATAGTTTAGGAGAAAAGCTGACCTAAACATACAACTTAACCAAGAAAACTGATTTTCTAAGTCCAAAAGGGGCAATAATTCTTGCAAAAAGCAGGATGGAGTTATGTTTCTTGATGTACAGGGTCAGCTTATGATGGTGAACAAGTGTTGCAAGTTTCAAAGCAATAGCTTTGATAGTTTAGGAGAAAAGTTGACCTAAACATAAAACTTAACCAAGAAATCTGATATTTTTTAAGTACAAAAGGGGCCATAAATCTTGCAAAAAGCAGGATGGAGTTATTTTTCTTGCTGTACAGGGTCAGCTTATGATGGTGAACAAGTGTTTCAAGTTTCAAAGCAATAGCTTTGATAGTTTAGGAGAAAAGCTGACCTTAACATAAAACTTAACCAGGCAATGCCAACGCCGACGCCAATCAAGTGATGACAATAACTCATCTTTTTTCCCCCAAAATCAGATGAGCTAAAAATGTTCAGCACCACCAGAACATAAGCAAACTTTAATTACAGGTAGAGTGTCAGGCAAAGATTGACTACTTCATAATACTAAAACCTGGCAGTTATATGTCTAAAGTAAATTGCCCTGTACCTGCTTTTTTATCATTTTTTTTTCTGCAAAACAAACAAATCAGCTACTTTTTTATTGGTGTTTTGTCACACTAATACAAACCAGAGGTGCTTTTGAGAAAAGCGCAAGTCTCCAACAACTGCCTAATCATCTGAATAGTAAGTCTTGTCTTTTTTATACTGTTGGTGGCCTACTGGTATTCACATGTTGGAGTAACCAGTCTACAATGCTGTGTCAGTAGTGGTCACTGGTCTACAATGCTGTGCCAGTCTACAATGCTGTTCGGCAGTAGTGAAGTGGAGTAACCAGTCTACAATACTGCGCCGGTAGTTGTTGGTAATTATGTTCAAGGGCCATAATTCCGAAGTGACTTGGCCGATTTGGCTAGTTATCGAACTTGGTCGAGGTCTTATGGTCAAACACATTTTCTTCAAGTTTGGCGAAGATCGGATGAGAAATGATTGACTTAGAGTGCGGACAAGCTTTGTGACAGACAGACACACACACAGATAGCAGTAATTCAATATGTTTCCCACACCACTGTGTGGTGGGAGACATAATTATGTCATATGATAACCATTCCAGCTTTTGACTGTGGATGAAGATCCGAGGTACCCCTTCAGCATAGTTTCACGCATGAGCATGCATCTCGGTAGAACCAGTGACCTTCCATAAGCATACAAGACTACTATTGTACATCCAAGCAAGGTTTCATACCCCTATCAGTGAGGTGCAAGTTAATTTAGCAAATACTAACTTCTCTAACCAGTTTTAAATAATAAAAATTTGAAAATTCAAGAGAAAAGACATGCACCAAGACAAGATCTCAACAGCTAGAAAGTTTTTCTGTTCAAGTTTGACTGGTTATACATTATTTGACAACAAAGGCTACTTACTGCTACAGTAGTCCCTCACATGCAACACGCAACATCTTCCTGTCACACTGTCCATGGTCCGAGCCTCCTCCACGCCACAGATAAACATTTCATTTTTGTAAAACAGTCTCGTAGGCGGGTGCTCAATGTCACATGGGCGGATGAACAGGGGACCATAGAAATATCTCTGATCGTACTTATCAGCCCACATTCTATCTATCCTGTAGATCATAGGCTTGTCAAGGTCAGACTTCACATACACACAATCTCCTACGAAATCAAACACAACTGATTAGAACACTATCTATCAAAATACACTTCTCTAAAGAATTAGAAAACACATGAAATGACTCTTCTACAAATACTGGAAATCCATAAAAGTACCTGACCATAAAAATGTAAGTTGTAAAGGTAAACAGGTACCTAAAGTCTGCACCAGATTTTTTTTTTCATGAATTTACATACAAGAGGCATGTATAGAAAAGTGATAGAAACCACACCTGAAAATATGGTGTCACAGGTCTTCACATTTTGTGACAGGCTGATTAAGATTTTCATTATCTATTCACCGCAAGTATATGAATATAAACAAGCAAATTCGATGAATTGGTATCCCCCGCCGAAAGGGTTTGTGGTCAGGAATGGCAAAAAAATATGGCAATCTGGCAAAAAGTTAAGGTTGTTACTAAGAAGCAAATAATTTCATTTGTCATAATCAATTTAACATAAAATGAATGCTATTTTTTGGTTGGGGGAGGTGGGGGGGGGGGGGGGGGGGATGACTTGGTTAAGGAGTGAGGTGGGGGAACAGTACAACTTTGCATGTTGATAAATATTCATGGAAGGTTTGAAAATAATAATAATAAAAAGGAAAGATTTTTTTTTTTTTTTTTTTTATTGGGTGGGGGGGGGGGGGGGGGGGGGGGGGGGGGGGGTGACGAAGGCAAGGTGGTGACCAGGTGTGGGTACACAACTTCACATGTTTATAATAAATGTTAATGGAAAAGAATGAAAGAAATTTTATGAAATTCTACCAGTTGGTTGGTTTGTTATGTACAAATCCGTAGATTTTCAAACAATTAAAGGGCAATAACTCAAAGGAAAATTGACCAATTGAAAAAAAAAATGACAGACATCATTGAAGTATGTTGGTCCATATTTATTATAAGTTTCATGAAATTCCACCAGCTTGTTACTGAGAAATGGCTGCAGACGTGGATTTTTCATTAAATCAAGGGCAATAACTCTAACGGAAATTGACCAATCCAAAAAAAACTTGATGGGCATCATTGCAGTATCTTGGTTCATATTTATTTCAAGTTTCATGAAATTCTACCTGCTAGTTACTGAGAAATGGCTGCGGATGGACATTTTTGGGCATTTTTCATTAAATCAAGGGCAATAACTCTAAGGAAAATTGACCGATCCAAAAAAAAAACTTGACGGGCATCACCACAGTATGTTGCTTCATGTTTATTTCAAGTTTCATGAAATTTTACCTGCTAGTTACTGAGAAATGGCTGCGGACGGACAGACGGACGCACGCACACACGGACATGACAAGACGGACAACGCCATTTCAATACCACCCTCCAGATTTCATCGGCGGGGGATAATAAAGTGGAATTAATACATTTTTTGTAGGGGACTTATTTTCCCTAAATTCTTGGTTGCATCACATAATGAACAAATAAAACTCTGACTTATTTTACCTTTAGAATTTTTAAGTCCACTATACATATAAAAACAAAATGACTGTAAAAGTGCAAGTACAGTTAACTCACCAACTTTATAAACTCCTGTAGTCGTACTCATCTGTTCATACAAGATCTGTCCATCTTCATTCGGTGCGCCAACATTAACCAGAACATCCTGCAAACATTAACTAACTTTTCAACTTTCATTATTAACCTACTACTGCTATATAATTGTACTAGACTCTATTCTGCAATGTCATTTACAGATTTTTACTTCATTTAAAATATCAAAACAGTGACAGTAAACAACATTTCTTTGTCTATTTTCCCTTCCACCAGTATTCCATTTTTACAAGGCTAATATTTTTTTTATGAGCTCCAAAGTTTTTCTTCCTTGAACATCAGTTTAGTCTAACTATTCAGTAGCTGACCCGACTATAAAGCATATCCTGAACACGTCTAAGTCTGCTGCCTCAAGAAAAACAAGTGCTAGGTTCAAATAGGCATGCAAAATTATGTCTCCAGTAGGGTTCCAGCATGCAGTATCCAGACTCAGCTGGTGGCTTTTTTCCCAGTATATTACTACTTCACTATATTGTTAAAAGTGCCTTTCGTACTAAATAACTCTTATCAACATTTTTGATTCTACAGTCAAAGTTTGTTTGCTTGAACTCGACAGGACTGTCAGAATTATCAAGTATATATGGATTTTGCTGGGACCGGAAAATGACTTCGAGCGAAGGGTGGAGTTCAATTCATCCCAGTTCTAGTGAATGAAGTTTGACTGTATATCATATCTTATTTCCTGTTAAAACTATTACGCAAAGGAAAACCTACATTTCGTTCTTTATCAAGAATACTTGTGTCTCCATCATCAAATTCATCTTTGTCCTTGTCAGCAAATATCGATGCTACACGTATTGGATGAAATGGAACCTCTCGTTCTATCAACTTCAAATCTTCATTTCTTGGCACAGACCATAACTAAAATATACACGTCAGATATTGATTACATTGAAAACTCTTTATCCTCAGCCATAAAGTACTATACACCATCAAATGTATATTTGTAGATACGGTATGAACATCTCATGCCACTAAAAATGGTAAGTTTAAATGATTCAGCTCTACCCATATATTTTGTTAATATATTTAGCTAAGTTAAATCTATTTGAAAATTATTTTCCACATTTAAATCAATATCTAATGATAAAATATTTGACTGAAATGCAAGTATAGCACATCTTTAAACATAACCTCAGTGTTAATGTTAATCATCATCTTAAGTGATTGCCTCACTCCATATGGAGTATATATTCACAATTTACACATGCACAGCAGGGAGGACTGACTCGCCTTTCAAATAATCTTTCACAACATCCAAATGTATTTTTTCAGCTCCACCTGCATTTCTAGACCTGTTTCATTTTGATGATTAAACTACAAGTTGTACTTACACCAATGTGTGAATGTATAGTTCACAAAGCAAGTAAAACCCATGCATTACCTTGATTTTCTTGAAACTTCTTGTCTTGCTTGTGTATCTAAACTCACACACATACACATCATTGTCAGCAAAACCCTACAATATAAAACAGTTACTCTTTTTTGTAGGTGAATAGACAATTTTAATCATTAGCCTGCTGGTGACCAGTGCAGACCAAGATCAGCCTGCACATATGTGCAGTCTGATCATGATCTGCACTGTTCCCTATGCAGTCAGTAAATTTTCAGTGGACACCCCTTCGTATAATAAATGGTATTATATTATAATTGATGGACCAGTCCATTTTAGAAATTTAGCAGGCTAAGGGTTAAAAGATGAAATACTGTAAACACTGTTAACAACAGTTCCATGAGCAAACACCTCTCTACATGTTTTCTTTCTTATTAAACATAATCCCTGGTAAATTAACTTCTTTGAGGGCAACAACTTATGCGCTACAAAGATATTTATGTGTCCCTAATACTGTTCACACTTTTCCGAGATATCACTATACTCTTATTAATAAAGCAGCAATCAAATTATTAGAACTGTTACTTTTTTATCATTTAGATTCTACTATCAATATCAAAACAAAGATAATCTTCTATACTGCAGGTTCTCTTTTCTCTTTCAGAACCTCAAAATATCAAATCCAAAATGGGTCTATAAATACTTTTTATGTAAATTCCTGAACAACATTATCATCTGTGAATTTTACAACTTATGTATGAAAATATCATTTAAAATGGATATACCTTGTGGGACATAATATAACTGAAGGTTACCTCTGGTTTATATTTGAAATATTCTCTGACGTTCATTACAAAACATGTTCCAATGATTTGGTTTGGTGAAGTACTAGCGTAGCAGTCACTTTTCAGAACTTCCTTCTGTAAGAACTTTCTCGTAGCCAGGTGGAAAGTCTCGTTAGGTCGGTAAAACCAGTTCCCATAGACCTGTTGCTGACCAGTGCTGTCTGTATAAATCTTCTCAATGCAGAATATGTGAGGCTCGCTATCTGAATCTCTGAAAGTACACAGCACTCATATACTGAACAAATATCATGTGGCCTAGTACTAAAAGAAAAAAAATCACACAGCATTATCAACATATTCCTTTAATACGTAACAAAACGAATTAAATATTTTCTGTAAAAAGAGAAAACTTCCGTATCTTGTAAGTAGCATTTTGATTTTATCTTGACTTTACTTGTTTGAGTAAGTACTAATCTCATTAAATTTTGGGAAAAACATCTCAAGGAACATACTGAATAAGTGTACAAAAGACATATTCAGTATTTGTGTACATATAAACGACAAGTAGGAAAACAGCAACAGGCTGTTTTCTGAATTATTGATTGAAAGTGATTCATCTGACATACTTTATATTGTACTGTATATTATATAAATATTGCATGTCTAAGAGGGTGATAGGAAAATTGTTATTCAAAAGTTATTAGCTGAACTCTATATTCAAATTTCGAGGGATGAACATTTTCCATATCAACCTCCCGGGACTGCAGTGGGACTTTTATCACAAAATTCTGATAAATGAACCTTTTCTTTATTATAAAATCTTAAATCTTCTGTATTAACTGAACTTTTAATTTAATCTCAAGTCTGAAGGTAATGAAAGGAGTACATACATATTGTAAAGCTGCTAAACACATGTATGATTAACAAGCAACAGGGTAAAACTAGAGCTATCACTAAAGGTGATGAATGTACCCCCCACATGCACTGACACAGTACATTACAATTTGACGCACACAAGATTGCATAATTATGTGGACTGTATGTATATAGACTGTATGTATACAGTATAGTAACAAAAAACAAGGTCCCATAACTATGCAGAATATTTATCTAAAAGAATGTAACATGCACGCACAAGACTGCATATGCAGACTGTATGTACATAGTATGTTAACAAGAAACAAAGTCCCATAACTCTGCAATTTTTGTCGCAGAAAGAACCTAACATGCCCCACGCACAACTACTGTTGTTACTGATCACTTGTGTGAAGTTTCATTAAATTGTGTCAAGGGGATGAGGAGAGATGGTGCGCACAAGATTGTGTCTATGTATATAGTATAGTAACAAAAAAACAAAGTCCCATAACTCTGCAAATTTTTTTTCTGAAAGAACCTAACATGCCCCATGCACAACTACTGTTGTTACTGATCACTTGTGTTAAGTTTCATTAAATTGTGTCAAGGGGATAAGGAGAGATGGTGCGCACAAGATTGTGTCTATGTATATAGTATAGTAACAAAAAAACGAAGTCCCACAACTCTGCAAATTTTTTTTCTCAAAGAACCTAACATGCCCCATGCACAACTACTGTTGGTACTGATCACTTGTGTGAAGTTTCATTAAATTGTGTCAAGGGGATGAGGAGAGATGGTGCGCACAAGATTGTGTCTATGTATATAGTATAGTAACAAGTCCCATAACTCTGCAAATTTTTTTTCTAAAAGAACCTAACATGCCCCATGCACAACTACTGTTGGTACTGATCATTTGTGTGAAGTTTCATTCAATTCTGTCAAGGGGATAAGGAGAGATGGTGCGCACAAGATTGCATCTATGGACAGACGGACAGACAGACAACCTGAAACCAGTATACCCCCCCTTACAACTTTGTTGTCGGGGGGTACAATAAATTATGTACAAACAAATAACTCAAAGCATAAACAAACTATCAACAAGTAGCAAAAAACTTTATAACAGTAAGCATAACAAAAGCTTTTCATTTTTTTTTTTTTTTTTTGGTTTCATAACAAGATACCTCAAATACTTTGAATTTCTTTTTCGTATTCTTCCTGATTTAGATGTAAGCCTGTTCATAGATACATAGCTTTCATGATTCTAAGTAAATGGTTCTTTTATTGGTAATTTTTTTACCTGTAACGAGCCATGTCACTGACGAGGCATAGGCTCATATAAATCAAACAACAAGAGCTGTCACTAATGGTGACAAATGCCCCCCCAGCGCCTTGACCTTTGACCTGGTGACCTTGACCTTTGACCTGGTGAACCCAAAGTCAATAGAGGTCATGTACTCAATAAGTACTATTAGCATGTGAAGTTTGAAGGTCCTGCGTGCAGTGGTTCGCGAGTAAAGTGACTTCATGCAAAAAGTTAACATTGGCCCCTGTGACCTTGACCTTTGACCGGGTGACCCCAAAGTGAGTAGGGGTCGTGTACTCATTAAGTACTATCAGCATGTGAAGTTTGAAGGTCCTGTGTGCAGTGGTTCGCGAGTAAAGTGCCTTCATGTAAAAAGTTAACGTTGGCCCCTGTGACCTTGATCTTTGACCTGGTGACTCCAAAGTCAGTAGGGGTCGTGTACTCGATGAGTACTATCAGCACGTGCTGATTGAAGGTCCTGGGTGCAGTGGTTCACGAGTAAAGTGCCTTCATGCAAAAAGTTAACACTGTGACTAACGAACGAATGAATGAACGAACTGACAGTTGAAAACCAATATGCCTTCCTTCGGGGGTATAAAAAGAAAACATTAACACTTTACATTCAAAGCATATTAAAACTAGAGCTATCACTAAAGGTGATGAATGTACCCCCCGCATGCACTGTCACAGTACATTGCAATTTGACGCACACAAGATTGCATAATTATGTGGACTGTATGTATATAGACTGTATGTATACAGTATAGTAACAAAAAACAAAGTCCCATAACTATGCAGAATATTTATCTAAAAGAATGTAACATGCACCATGCACAACTAGGGTTGGTACTGATCACTTGTGTGAAGTTTCATTAAATTGTGTGCAAGGGTTGGTTTGGTAGATAAGGCACGCACAAGATTGCATATGCAGACTGTATGTACATAGTATGTTAACAAGAAACGAAGTCCCATAACTCTGCATTTTTTGTCGCTGAAAGAACCTAACATGCCCCATGCACAACTACTGTTGTTACTGATCACTTGTGTGAAGTTTCATTAAATTGTGTCAAGGGGATGAGGAGAGATGGTGCGCACAAGATTGTGTCTATGTATATAGTATAGTAACAAAGAAACAAAGTCCCATAACTCTGCAATTTTTTTTTCTAAATGAACCTTACATGCCCCATGCACAACTACTGTTGGTACTGATCACTTGTGTGAAGTTTCATTAAAATCTGTCAAGGGGATGAGGAGAGATGGTGCACACAAGATTGTGTCTATGTATATAGTATAGTAACAAGTCCCATAACTCTGCAAATTTTTTTTCTAAAAGAACCAAACATGCCCCATGCACAACTACTGTTGGTACTGATCATTTGTGTGAAGTTTCATTCAATTCTGTCAAGGGGATAAGGAGAGATGGTGCGCACAAGATTGCGTCTACGGACAGACAGACAGACAGACAACCTGAAACCAGTATACCCCCCCTTACAACTTTGCTGTTGGGGGGTACAATAAAGGTGATAAAGCATTAAAATAATCAGTATAATAGCAATGCTGAAGTAAAATCTTCTGAGACCAGAAAACAACAAATTTTACAAGAGCTGTCCGTAAGACAGCCAAGCTCGACTATTCGAAATATTGTCACAGAAGCAGGAAATTATTACCTAAAATGTTAAATATCAAAAGAGTTTTAAATTCGAAAGGGGACATAATTTGACCAAAATACATATCAGAGTTATGGGATTTGGTGTTATCAACTAGTTTTATCACCCCGAAGAAACATGTTAAGTTTCAATTCAATATCTGCATTAGTTTTGGGGATAGTAACTTGCATGTAAAACTTTAACCAGAATTTTCTAAGTCCAAAAGGGGGCATAATTTGCTCAAAATACATGTTAAGAGTTATGGAACTTGACCCAGTGAGGTTGGTAATTGGCCTAGAAAAAGAATAAATAAGTTTCAAAGCTATATGCCTTTTGGTAATAGCTGTATGTACTTGCACGCAAAACTTTAACCAGGATTTTCTAAGTCCAAAAGGGGGCATAATTTGCCCAAAATACATGTCAGAGTTATGGGACTTGGTGCTATCAACTAGTTTTATAACCCCGAAGACACATGTGAAGTTTCAATTTAATATCTGTAGTAGTTTTGGTGATAGTCACTTGCATGTAAAACTTTAACCAGGATTTTCTAAGTCCAAAAGGGGGCATAATTTGCCCAAAATACATGTCAGAGTTATGGGACTTGACCCAGTGAGGAAGGTAATTGATCTAGAAAAAGAAAAAATAAGTTTCAAATCTATATGCCTTTTAGTAATAGCTGTATGTACTTGCATGCAAAACTTTAACCAAAATTTTCTAAGTCCAAAAGGGGGCATAATTTGGCCAAAATACATGTCAGAGTTATGGGACTTGACCCAGTGAGGTAGGTAATTGATCTAGAAAAAGAACAAGAGCTGTCCGTAAGACAGCCAAGCTCGACTATTCGAAATATTGTCACAGAAGCAGGAAATTATTACCCAAAATGTTAAATATCAAAAGAGTTTAAGTTCGAAAGGGGACATAATTTGACCAAAATACATAACAGAGTTATGTGACTTGATGCTAACAACTAGTTTTATAACCCCTAAGAAACATGTTAGGTTTAAATTCAATATCTGCATTAGTTTTGGAGATAGTAACTTGCATGTAAACTTTAACCAGAATTTTCTAAGTCCAAAAGGGGGCATAATTTGTTCAAAATACATGTTAAGAGTTATGGAACTTGACCTAGTGAGGCTGGTAATTGACCTAGAAAAGGAATAAATAAGATTCAAAGCTATATGCCTTTTGGTAATAGCTGTATGTACTTGCACGCAAAACTTTAACCAGAATTTTCTAAGTCCAAAACGGGGCATAATTTGCCCAAAATACATGTCAGAGTTATGGGACTTGATTCTATCAACTAGTTTTATAACCCCGAAGACACATGTGAAGTTTCAATTTAATATCTATATTAGTTTTGGAGATAGTAACTTGCATGTAAAACTTTAACCAGGATTTTCTAAGTCCAAAAGGGGGCATAATTTGCCCAAAATACATGTCAGAGTTATGGGACTTGTCCCAGTGAGGTAGGTAATTGATCTAGAAAAAGAAAAAATAAGTTTCAAATCTATATGCCTTTTAGTAATAGCTGTATGTACTTGCACGCAAAACTTTAACCAGGATTTTCTAAGTCCAAAAGGGGGCATAATTTGCCCAAAATACATGTCAGAGTTATGGGACTTGTCCCAGTGAGGTAGGTAATTGATATAGAAAAAGAAAAAATAAGTTTCAAATCTATATGCCTTTTAGTAATAGCTGTATGTACTTGCACGCAAAACTTTAACCAGAATTTTCTAAGTCCAAAAGGGGGCATAATTTGGCTAAAATGAAGGTCAGAGTTATGGGACTTGGTGCTATCAACTAGTTTTATAACCCCAAAGACACATGTGAAGTTTCAATTCAATATCTGCATTAGTTTTGGAGATAGTAACTTGCATGTAAAACTTTAACCAAAATTTTCTAAGTCCAAAAGGGGGCATAATTTGCTCAAAATACATGTTAGAGTTATGGACCTTGACCCAGTGAGGTTGGTAATTGACCTAGAAAAAGAATAAATAAGTTTCAAAGCTAAATGCCTTTAAATGATAGCTGTATGTACTTGCATGCAAAAACTTAACCAAGGTGTGACGCCGACGCCGACGCCAGGGTGAGTAGAATAGCTAGACTATTCTTCGAATAGTCGAGCTAAAAAATAAGTTTCAAATCTATATGCCTTTTAGTAATAGCTGTATGTACTTGCACGCAAAACTTTAACCAGAATTTTCTAAGTCCAAAAGGGGGCATAATTTGGCCAAAATGAAGGTCAGTGTTATGGGACTTGGTGCTATCAACTAGTTTTATAACCCCGAAGACACATGTGAAGTTTCAATTTAATATCTGCATTAGTTTTGGAGATAGTAACTTGCATGTAAAACTTGAACCAGAATTTTCAAAGTCCAAAAGGGGGCATAATTTGCTCAAAATACATGTTAGAGTTATGGAACTTGACCCAGTGAGATTGGTAATTGACCTAGAAAAAGAATAAATAAGTTTCAAAGCTATATGCCTTTAAATGATAGCTGTATGTACTTGCATGCAAAAACTTAACCAAGGTGTGACGCCGATGCCGACGCCGATGCCAGGGTGAGTAGAATAGCTAGACTATTCTTTGCATAGTCGAGCTAAAAATGAAATTAACATACCTTGGTTCAATGTATACAAAATCCCCTACTCTGTATATCTGATCTTTGTATTTCAAGCTCTCATTACCTTCTCCCTGTAAACAGAGTTATACAATATGTCTTATAAAATTTCCATTTCACGTGGGCTTAGACATCTGTAAAAATTTGTCACTTATGGTTTTAATATACTAGTATGTACTCTGGTACAAAGTGTTTATATATTAGAATTTTTCAAGGGTCATAACTCTGTATTTGATCAAGATCTCAAAGATTACTCAAGAAATGAGGTCTTCAATGGGTTAACACTAAAGCTGCTGAGAGACAAACCACAACTAGAAGATGTTTTTGTCACAAAAACATGTCTACCCCCATGTATACCTTTAGCTCTGGCGGCCATTTTGTGCTGCAAAGCAGAATGTGTCGGCATTATGCACAACTAGGCTTGGTACTGATCACTCCTGTAAAGGTTCATCTAAATCCTGCCAGCAGTTTCACCTGTAAAAGCTGGACAAGATTTTTTTTATTTTTAGCTCTGGCGGCCATTTTGTGCAGCGAAGCGGAACATGCCAGTGATATACACAACTGGGCTTGGTACTGATTACTCCTGTGATGTTTCATGGAAATCCAGCCAGCAGTTTGACCTGTGAAAGCCGGACAAGATTTTTCTATTTTTAGCTCTGGCGGCCATTTTGTGCAGCAAAGCGGAATATGCCGGCGATATGCACAACTAGGCTTGGTACTGATCATTAAGGTCTTGCTCTTGTGAGCTAAAAATGACACAAAAAAGATCTCAATACACAGACTTACATCAGTGGATACTTGTGGAGTTTCATCAACATCTGTTTTCTTCTCATCTTCTGCTTGTTCAGCAACACTTTTTGCCAACTTCTCAGCCTGCAGTAAGCACACAAAAACAGATAAACTAGTGCTTTTTTGACAAAATTCTTATACATTTGGGTAAACTAATTAAAAATAAATTTTTTTAGTAAAGTTTATTTTGTTAAAATGTCAGTGTGTTTTTCTCCTTCTTCAGTCTTTACTTGTACACTACCATATTATTATACACTATATAAGCTATTAATTAAGTCTTAGAATAATAACGCAAAACTCTTTCTTCCACCAGGTTTGGTACTTAGTAAAATGTAGAACTACCTTGAATCAAAACTTCATTATATTTAAATTTTGTTGGACTTGTGACTTTTCCATCTTTTGATGGGGCAGACACCAGGTGCCCCTCTAGGCAAGGTTTCAGGTATGGGCTCGAACCTGGGTAAAACCACTGACCAGTTGGATGACTTCCTCGCATGAAGAATTCTACACCCAAAGTGAGGTTTCAAATCCATGTTGGTGAGAGGCAAGTGATTTGATGTGATGTCAGTGACCACACAGACCATCTCATTATTTAACAAGAGGACCATGATGGTCCTGAATCGCTCACCTCTTCCCACATGACCCAGCTTTGAGTATGACGTCGTTTTTTCTATTATTTGACATAGTGACCTAGTTTTTGAGCTCATGTGACTCAGTTTTGAACTTGACCTAGATATTATCAAGATAAAAATTCTGACCAATTTTCAAGAAGATCCATTGAAAAATATGGTCTCTAGAGAGGTCACAAGGTTTTTCTATTATTTAACCTATTGACCTAGTTTTCGAAGGTACGTGACCCTGTGTTGAATTTTACCTAGATATCATCAAGGTGAACATTCTCACTAATTTTCATGAAGATCTCATGAAAAATATGGCCTCTGAGAGGTCACAAGGTTTTTCTATTTTTATACCTACTGGCCTAGTTTTTGACCGCACATGACCCAATTTCGAAACTGACCTAGATATCATCAAGGTGAACATTCTGATCAATTTTCATGAAGATCCATTGAAAAATATGGCCTCTAGAGAGGTCAAAAGATTTTAATAATTTTAGACCTACTGACCTAGTTTTTGACCGCAGTTGACCCAGTTTCAAACTTGACCTAGATATCATCAAGATGAACATTCAGACCAACTTTCATACAGATCCTATGAAAAGTATGGCCTCTAGAGAGGTCACAAGGTTTTTTTATTATTTGACCTACTGACCTAGTTTTTAAGGCACGTGACCCAGTTTCAAACCTGACCTAGATATCATCAAGGTGAACATTCTGACCAATTTTTATGGACATTCATTCACAAGTATGGCCTCTAGAGAGGTCACAAGGTTTTTCTATTTTTAGACCTACTGACCTAGTTTTTGACCGCACATGACCCTGTTTTGAACTTGACCTAGATATCATCAAGATGAACATTCAGACCCACTTTCATACAGATCCCATGAAAAATATGGCCTTTAGAGAGGTCACAAGGTTTTTCTATTATTTGACCTACTGACCTAGTTTTTGAAGGCACGTGACCCACTTTAGAAACTGACCTAGATATCATCAAGATGAACATTCAGATAAACTTTCATACAGATCCCATGAAAAAATATGGCCTCTAGAGAGGTCACAAGGCTTTTCTATTATTTGACCTAGTGACCTAGTTTTTGAAGGCACGTGACCCACTTTCGAACTTGATCTAGATATCATCAAGGTGAACACTCTGACCAATTTTCATGAAGATCTTATGAAATATATGGCCTCTAGAGAGGTCACAAGGTTTTTCTATTTTTAGACCTACTGACCTAGTTTTTGACCGCACGTGACCCAATTTCAAACTTGACCTAGATATCATCAAGATGAACATTCAGACCAACTTTCATACAGATCTCATGAAAAATGTGGCCTTTAGAGAGGTCACAAGGTTTTTCTATTATTTGACCTACTGACCTAGTTTTTCACGGCACGTGACACAGTTTCAAACTTGACCTAGATATCATCAAAATGAATGTTCTGACCAATTTTCATGAAGATCTTGTGAAATATATGGCCTCTAGAGAGGTCACAAGGTTTTTCTATTTTTAGACCTACTGACCTAGTTTTTGAGGGCACGTGACCCAGTTTCGAACTTGACCTAGATATCATCAAGGTGAACATTCTGACCAATTTTCATGAAGATCTTGTGAAATATATGGCCTCTAGAGAGGTCACAAGGTTTTTCTATTTTTAGACCTAGTGACCTTGTTTTTGACGGCACGTGACCCAGTTTCGAGCTTGACCTAGATATCATCAAGGTGAACATTCTGACCAATTTTCATGAAGATCTTGTGAAATATTTGGCCTCTAGAAAGGTCACAAGGTTTTTCTATTTTTAGACCTACTGACCTAGTTTTGGAAGGCACGTGACCCAGTTTCGAACTTGACCTAGATATCATCAAGATGAACATTCTGACCAACTTTCATAAAGATTCCATGAAAAATATGACCTCTAGAGTGGTCACAAGCAAAAGTTTACGGACGCACGCACGCACGCACGCACGGACGACGGACACCGCGCGATCACAAAAGCTCACCTTGTCACTTTGTGACAGGTGAGCTAAAAACAAGTAAATAAATCATGAAAGAAGCACGCTTTTCTCAAATACTAACCTCTACTATGCTATGAATATGTTTCTCTGTGAAGCTGAGAGCCGGTGTAAGAAGGATTTCTCCATTTTTACACAGAGAATCTCTAGTCTTGATGAAGAACATCTGCATTTCTACAGTATCTTCATACAGCTGTGAGTCAGAGCGACTTAGGGCACGAGCTCGAGAAAACACCTTAAACATGTCATCTTGGAACCTGTCCATCCTGCGATAACGCCCCTAAAATTATATAATAAGTTGTTAATATCATGTCCATTCAGGGGTAACATCCCTAACATTAAATAATAAGTACCCTGCATAATCAGCCACACAATTAATCTTACTTGAGTTATTTAAGTAGAATGTCCACTAGAAGATGCTTTTGTAGAAAAGCACATGTCTCCCCAAATGCATAATCATATAAGCAAGAAGTCAAAAGGGGACAGGAGCAAAAGTCAAAGGGACACTGATGGTTGGCTGCAATAGGGATCATGTACTTGGCATGTCCAAACATCCCACTAAGTTTCAACATTTTAGGCCTAGTGGTTCTCAAGTTATGAACTGGAAACGGTTTTCCATCTTCAGGCCCCTTTGACCTTGAACTTTGATCGAGTGACCCCAAAATCAGTAGGGGTCATTTGCTTTGCATGTCCAATCATCCTATTAAGTTTCAACATTTTGGGTCAAGTGATTTTCAAGTTACTGAGCGGAAATGGATTTCCATGTTCAGGCCCATGTAAACTTGACCTTTAACACAGTGACCTCCAAATCAATAGGGGTCATCTACTTTGCATGACCAATCATCCTCTGAAGTTTCAACATTCTGGGTCAAGTGATTCCCAAGTTGACTGGAAAGAGTTTTCTATGTTCCGCCCCCTGTGACCTTGGTCATCTACTTTGTAAGTCCTATCACCCTATGA